>NC_083764.1:52972830-53055330 GCF_963514075.1 Conger conger
CCCGCCAGATATGAGTCTCCTCAATCATCCCACAGCGAGGAAAGCACCAAAGCAGCCAAGCAAATCAGAATTAGTTCCATTTCACATTGTACACAGTGGTAGGCTGTGCCACAGGAGCCTGTAATGGTCGTAGCCGTAGCCGGTATCCCTGCTGAATGGAAAAAATTGCCCTCTTAAAGGTAGTTCCTCGTTTTTTTTTTTTTATTCCATTCTGTTGAACAGGTATAGGCCATCCATCCTATACCAGAGCACAGGAGGAGATCAACAGTTCCACTCCCCCAGTTTTACACACCAGCTCTATAGTCACAGATATTCCTCTGGCTTTATTGCTATTTAAGCTCCACTGTGTGGCAAAGGGAATGGCTAAGCTCTGTATAGATAAGCTCCAAGGCCCTTGCCCTCCAATTTGAGCCTCTAATGTAGCAATCTGGCCCAGCATGCTGTGTTTATCACAGCGTGCCCTGGCTGTGCTGAGTGATTGTTGTGGGCCGATGTAGATAACCCCGCTACCCCTGAGGAAAGTCTGTGGCTGCCTCGTGTATTAGCAGTGTGTTAACAACGAAACCCTCCAATGCACGGTGCACAGACCGCTGGGTTGTGATTGGCACATTTCCAGGGGAAGGCTGATGCATCCATAGGTCAGTGGTCTTCATTCCTGGTCCCGGAGAGCCGCAGGGTGCGCTGGCTCTTCGTTGTATCTCAGAATTTAATTGATCAATCAAAGCAGTTGATTACACAGTTAACTCACCTCACCTGGTTTCTCGGGTCTGAATTGGTTGCTGCTATTAAGGCAAATGCAAAAACCAGCAGTCCCTGTGGCTGGACCAGGAATGAAGATCGCCGCGTTCGGTGAAGTTTTCCAGGTGGGTTTGGCAACCTTTCAAAATTCAGCATACCTCTGTCAGGGTTTAGAGGAAATGTAATAAATCTCCCGCTTGATTGATTTCTTGCAAACAGATGAATCGCGACGCCAGTCTGCTAAGAAACGATTCTTCAGGACTTATTGCAGGGAGCCACCACCCACTCCAACATTTGTAGGTTGCTATGCAGCCCATAAGTCCCACACCTTGGACAGTTTTGTTGTTTGAGTTTAATTCTGGGAGTAAATACTGGACTGTGTGCCAGGGCAGATAATCCCCTGGCCTTGTGTTCGTCATGGATTTAAAGGGAATGTGTCGGGCTCAAATAGGTTGTTTTCTCCGTGCTGCTCGTTCATGACACGCACTCGACCTCCGGAAATCAATCCAGCGCGCTGGGTGAAAATCAATCGGCTGCCCCATGCCGTGACCCGGGAGCCAAAGGGACTTTCCTTCCCACTGTGACACCTGGAAGGCAGCAGCTTTTAGAACTAGAACACTTAACTCAAAAACATAATAGCGACAAATTGTCAAACTAGCTAGCTCAGTAATATAGATACACATAGATTTGCTAAGAATACAAGAAAAACTACCTGCAAAGAAGTACCTACACATCATCTGTGGTTGGCTGAGCTGAACCTGCTGCCTTCCAAGCGTCACTGAGGGAAAGAAAGTACCATGAGCGACCTGAGGCGGCCCACGGGCTAATCGCAGTGAGGGGTGGCGTGCAGTGTAGGGGACATTGTCTCCAAGTCTCCAAAATTTGAGAACCACTAGGATACCTCGAACAAATTGTTTGGTCACATATGACCTGTGTATTTTCATTTTTTCTGACTTCTGGAGATGGTTTTAGTGAATTTCAGTGGCCGGGGTTTGGCAACACAGGTGGCGTGGACAGGTCCATATGACACTCTGACTGACTTCCTACCCCCGCCCGGCCATTTCCACAGGGGTGTGCTATGCCGAGTTCGGCGTGCGCGTGCCAAAGACAACAGGCTCGGCCTACACCTACAGCTATGTGACGGTGGGCGAGTTTGTGGCCTTCTTCATTGGCTGGAACCTGATCCTGGAGTACCTGATTGGCACGGCGGCGGGGGCCAGCGCTCTCAGCAGCATGTTCGACTCGCTGGCCAACCACACCATCAGCGGCTTCATGATCCAGCACATCGGCACGCTCAACGGGCTGGGTGAGTGATGTTTCGGCAGGTTTACACCTCGGCGACAACGTGTCCCCAATGTGTCCATCAACGTGGGGGCAGCCTGTAGCCGAGTGTCTGAAGTACATGACCAGGTTGGTGGTTCAAGCCACAATATGGGCAGTTAATGGCTGGTCCCTTAGCAAGCCTGTTAAAGCCATATTGTTTCTCGGGGAGGGGGTTGTCTCCTGCTTAGTCTAATCAACTGTAAGTCACTTTTGGATAAAAGTGTCAACTAATTCAGAAATTAGTATAACAAATGATAAATGATGCAAGCCAACATTTTTAAGCGTCGACGACCAGTGTCCTGAACTTGCAGATTTTTGTAAGGTCGCAGACGCCCGCCAGAAGCGTCACGCAGTCGTGATTGGTTGACGGAAACAAAGACAAAAGGTTGTCCATGGTGAGGATACTACTTTGGGCTATATGTTTACTTGAATGAATGAAGATGTTTTGTTTACATAGCTAGCGAGCAAAATCGACGGGTTTGTGGAGAATCTGATAAGTAACAATGCGCACTGTTGCTGAACTATAAATGTAAAAGATTGTTGGACACAGTTCTGTCATACGACACTGTGTTGCCAAAGCATAAATCAGCCTTTAGCATGCAGAGGTTACAGGGTGAAACACACGGGGCCCTGTTCTAGTCAGGAGGCCTTTGTTCTTCACAAATGTGCATGACTGAGGGTTTGTACCAGACAGCATCCAGACAGATTAATTAGTTGTTGCACTAGCCCATGGAATGCTGCATCTTTGGAATGCAAGACATTTCTAAACTTGCTTTCTGATAAAAATGCAGTGACTGTTTTCACCGCAATATGCCAGCTTACAATAAGAACACAATTAATGTATGTTATTATTTTATTGTGACTCTTGTAACAGAAGTGGGATGCAATAGTGATGAAATATGATAGAAATAATGTTCTAATCAAAACTAATTTATTTGCTACACAGGCTGATATTTAAAAACCCGAGGCGTTTCCTCTTGTTGAGCAAACTACCTAGAGCATGACATCTCGCTTTTGATTTTTCATTCAAATTCCTTCAAAATAATTGCTTTCTTTTTGAATCTTCAAATGCTGCCACCGACTGCATAAATGTTATGATCAATAAATGACACAAATGTCAGACAACAAAAAATAATTAGCTCAAAGAAACTGCAGTTATTATTTTGAGGTGATTCAAGTCTGGGTCATTGCCCATTCTCATTAATTTAAAAATGACCTCAGAATATTTGCACTTACATATATAATACAGTGTTTTTCTCCTGCATTTTGTCACTTTTTATCTGCCTATAAATATTTGACACACTTGTTTTTAAAAGAAACACAGCTTGCTGAAAGCAATCTGAATGCAACAAATTTTTTGTTAATTGTTCACTCAGGTTTTAATGAACACGGTTTAGATGCCGACAACCGATTCCATCAGCCGGTGGCAATTACCTGAAACACCCAGTCGATATGTGCACATAAACTCAGTGCTTTGGAAACCGCTGCAGTCCTAAATAGCACCGTGTCTTTTCTTTATGTGAAACATTAAGATGAACTCAGTTTTTGAGTCTCTCACTGCAACAATCTCCCTCTCACTTGTGCAGTTTCTGAAACCAGTCTGAAACTAGACAACTCTGAACACATTAGCATTTAGTTTTTTTTTTTAGTCGTCATTAATATTTCATAAGGCCGCGGTGTAGCTGCTTATGACAGAGTGTGCTGGGGGGGTCGGGGGTGGCGGATGAGATTACTGCGGCTGTTTTTGATGACAGCCCCGTCGCTCGCCTCACAAATGAACACGGAGGCTCTGAGACGGCTCTGACCTCGAGGGGAAGGTGAACCCTGTGAGTCCGTGTACAGGGGACGTGTAGGCCTGGGAAACCGTCTCAAGCCGTCTCCGGGCTGTCTGGCTGGCATGGGGATCTGCGGTCGGGAGCAGGATATTACCTGTCCCCCAGCAATAGGTGCTCACCACCCCTACGGTAAGCACATAAGCCACAGTCAGTCCGGGGGAGAGCTAGCCCCCCGTGGGTCATGAAGGATGAGTGCCTCCTGGAGATGGGGGGGGGGGACTTCTGAGTCTTCATCCCAACCCCCTGTGGTCTGTCTGAGGCCAACCTAAGTGCACAGGAAGCTTACATATGAACGGTGGCCGGGGGGTGGATTTATTTTTGGAGTTGCATGAGTTTGTGCGTTTGATGCTGATGTTGAAACTCCCTGAGGCGCTGTGACAGAAATACTGGAAAAGAAAGGCTGTGTCTCGTCGCCATCGCGAAAGAGTACTATGTTATTTCAGTTTCCCTTTTTCTGCTTCCAAAAAGGACGGGGGATAGTCGTTGGAGTTAATGTGTTTTGTTCATCTCAACTGCTCTGCTTGGGTCTTGAACGCTTGGTTGAAGGCTGGTCCACACCAAGAACTAGAACTGTAATGATAATTATGAATAGGTTAAAAAATCGTTCTAACATTCTAAAGTGGATGGGGGAATCCACAACTACAACGACGATGACAGTGACGAGCGATATTGTTAGGATCACTTTCAGAGTGATTTTTTTCCTTCTGCATGAACAATAAAACACTGACAGCCAATCAGAATCCAAATTTACGTTACGTCCAAAATAGAAGATAACATAGCCGAGAGACAATTCACAGAGTGTTCGCATTTATCAGCGTGGATGCTCACATCATTATCGTTATAGTTATAGGTGTGGAATCGTGAAACACAGTAGAGAGTATTTGAAGGAGCTTCACTCCAGTCCAAACCACTGACAGGATCAGTCTCTTGACTGGCTGCATGTGTGGAAATACATTGTGCAAACAGCCATACAGGCTGAGAAAAGAGTGACCAAATCTGCTCTCTCTCCCTTTTACTATGTGTAAAGGAGAGCGAGTGTGTGAAACTAAAAGTGAGAAAGACATATATTTGTTAATGTTTTAACATGGATTTCTTAGCTAACACGTTTATGTGTGCGTTTGTGTGTGGAGATACTGTTTGTTTGTATGTTCAGTGAGTGACCCTGTCCCCTTCACCCTCCCACCCCAGGGAAAGGTGAGGAGTCGTATCCAGACCTGCTGGCGTTGGTCATCGCAGTGCTGGTGACCGTGATTGTGGCTCTGGGAGTGAAGAACTCGGTGGGCTTCAACAACGTGCTCAACGTCATTAACCTGGTGGTGTGGGTCTTCATGATGATCGCCGGGCTCTTCTTCGTCAACGGCTCCAACTGGGACGAGGGGCGGTTCCTGCCTTACGGCTGGTCAGGGGTAAGTTCCTCACAAACCACTCCCGCCTCTCACATACAGTGCAGTCCGTAAGTATTTGGACAGTATTGCGGAATGGATGTGAATACCCTCAGATTAATGGTGACAGACTGCACTTTGACCTCGTTGTTTCATTTCAAATCCAATGTGCTAGAGTACGGAACCAAAACGCAAGTTGCAACGCAGTCCAAATACTTATGGACTGCACTGTATCAAATGTCTTTAAGAGGTTTTCAATATATTTGCAAATAGTTAATTACTGTCATGATCATGGTGGTGCTTCAGTAAGTACTATTTGATTGAATTACCCCAGACCCATTCTTCTGCAGTGTTGCTCCTTCTATAGCGTGTACAGGGTGTGGTCTGAGCAGAGTATCATCCTGTTGCATTTGCAAACATGCAAGTTTGCAAAAATCATATATGTCGGTTAGTATGTTTGACTAAATGAAAACATACAGAAAACATTATTTACGTGATTATGGCCCCGTTTATATATTGAATAGCCATGTGCAAAAAAGTTAATAAAGTATACAGACAATATAAAATGCATATGTGTTATAGAACTGCCATATATAATTCTTACATGCATTCTCTAAAGAAAGCAAAGTGATTATTAGCTTTCTGTGCTAAAGACTAGGGTCCTCCCCCCAGAAATCTGTCTGCTCTGCTCCTGTAAGTTCATGGTTCAGTAACCGTGGCAACCTCTGTTTCCCTCAGGTCATGCAAGGTGCTGCCACATGCTTCTACGCTTTCATCGGGTTCGACATCATCGCCACTACAGGGGAAGAGGCCAAGAGCCCGAACACTTCTATCCCCTACGCCATTACGGCATCCCTTGTGACCTGTCTGACGGCCTACGTCTCCGTGAGTACCCAGAAGCCCCTCTACCTGACGCCGGTGGCATTAGCTGCAGACATGTTTTTAATAAGTTGGTTAGTCAGTATAAGACTAACTACAACATAAAAAAAACAATTCCCTCCAAAGCCAGTAGGATGATTTTTTTTATTGGAGAAGCCTGGAAAATTAATTGCAGTAATCTTCCAAAAACATAAAGCCATAAAAGGACTGGCTGCAAAGTTCTTATGATTTTTCCAAGACAAATCTCCTCCTCACCCTCCCACCTTCGCCAGCCCCACCCCCTGAAATGCTAACCCAGAACCTTCTAGCATTCTGCTCACCGAGTAGCGATTTCTTAAAGAAGAAGGAATCTGTGCCACGTCAAGGCCGTTGCTTCCTGTTGCCATGGTAATGCTTAATGCAGTAGGCTTCCTTACCTATAAACAGTGGAAGCCTATGACACAAATAACAACCCACCACCAGTACAAAGCGACCCTAGAGGTTCAGTGCGCGCACGTGAGAGACTTGCTCTCGGTTACGCGACCGTGCTGTTTCCTTCACATGCGGAGAACGCAGAACACCTCAGCTGGCACGTCTGCCTTCTCTTTCTTTTGAACTGGAAGGGAGAGCAATTCTTCAAACGCCCTTTGTTCTCACACCTCTCGGATTGTCTCTCGCTAGCCCCCTCAGCACATACCAATTAGCGCCTGTTCTCCTCTGTGCTGCTGTCACGTTGCGTACGGTAGTACGTCCTCATTAGACAAACTCAGTGGCTTTTCCCAGCATACAAAATGGCGTCTTTCTTACAAAGCGCACATAGTGCGGAGCCCATGCACCCAGCTCTTCAATCCACATCTGCCATGAGTACTGTAATCTCCCAGATATAATCCCACTTTCTTGCACAATCCCTGGGACCAATGTGGGACTGCTGCATCAAGGGGAAATTGGTGGGCAAGCATTACTGCACAGAAACGCTGCACTACCCCTTGGGCTGGGGAGAGCACAAAGTATTCTGAGCCAACATGGTTTCTCCCGTGTGTTTTTACTGTTTTAATCTGGGTCTTTGTGTTTTTGTGTTTTTGTTTTCATAACATTCTCAGTTTATTCCTTATGGTTTTACAGTCACCATGAAATCATCTTTAATTGTAGTCCTATTGTTGTTTTTTTCAGTTATTCTTTTAAATTTAGGTTACAATTTTAATTGTAGGCTGGAATGTTGATCCTGTGTGTTTTGGAATAATCAGGTCAACTTCATTCATTGGTGTCAATTGCCGCTGCATAACTGCGCTGTGTTTATGAACACAGGGCTGTAACTGCATTTATAAAGCAGGGGTCTAAGTGTTATGATCTCTCTCCCGCTGTCTGGCTCTCCCACTCTCTCTTTCTCTGTGTCCCTCTGTCTCGCAATCTCACAATCACTGAAATCTCTGATGACATGGATTAAGGGCTTGACTTTTGTGACGGGGAGTTGAAGTGTCACAGCTTACGGGATCTGACCTAAACTCAGAACACTGTGATGCCACCTGCTGAGTCCTGGCCGTGGCACCATATTTCAAAATCGCACGTACATGCTATCTACTGTGCAATATCTGGGTTGAATTCTGTCAGGTTTTGTTGAATAATAAAGACTTACAGAAATGTAATATTCAAATACTGAATAATTTATAATATCACTGGAAATCCTGCATTCAGTTCTTTGATTTTCGGTGGACCTTGGTGGGACCAGAATATTATTTATTCTGAAATGTTAATAAAACAAAGTATTTCCTCGGGCCATTTCCTCTCCTAGGGGTTATTTCTTTTATGTCATGACACATTTCATGCACAAAGGCTCACCATGGGCTTTTTCAGCAGAACTGGCGCTGGGCAAGCTAATGAGATAGACTGTGATAAAAGCACCCCTGTGCCAATTTTATGGAACATTCCTGTACAGCTTCATAATAGACCTCAGCAGCCCCTGTGCTTTCTTTGCAGTTCAGCCCAGAACCCCCATGCCAGCTCCATGGTACAGCCCAGAGCCCCCCCTGCCAGCTCCATGGTACAGCCCAGAGCTCCCCATGCCAGCTCTATGGTATAGTCCAACACCTCCTGTGCTATCTCCATGGTAATGCAAGGCACTCCCCATGCCAACTCCATGGTATAGCCCAGAGCCCCCCCTGCCAGCTCCATGGTACAGCCCAGAGCACCCCATGCCAGTTCCATGGTACAGCCCAGAGCCCCCCCCCCTGCCAGCTCCATGGTACAGCCCAGAGCCCCCCCCCTGCCAGCTCCATGGTACAGCCCAGAGCTCCCCCTGCCAGCTCCATGGTACAGCACAGAGCACCCCATGCCAGCTCTGTGGTTCCGCCCAGCGGTCTGCTGATTCACCTGTTAACTCCTTCCAGGTCAGCGTGATCCTGACCTTGATGGTTCCCTATTCTGAGATTGACGCCGATGCCCCGCTGATGGAGATGTTCACACTGCATGGATTCCAGGCTGCCAAGTACGTGGTGGCCATTGGGTCCATCGCAGGGTTGACCGTGAGCCTGCTGGGCTCGCTCTTCCCCATGCCCCGGGTCATCTACGCCATGGCAGGGGATGGCCTGCTCTTCAGGTAAGACCCCACACTGGGTGGGAATATGGCCAATCTGGATAGCAAGGTGGTAACATAATTAAGTTTTTAAACCAGGAGGGAAATGTTCTATCCAAAAACTAGGAGCCTGCACCAAATTGTTCTTTGAAATGTCTTCTTTTAACCTGTCAGGAGTCAGATGAATGTCACTGTTAATGCTAGTCCCTGGCAATTCGGAACAATAAAGCATGAAAAACAAAGTGCTTGCAAATTTGGGCAGCTGGGTAGTTCACTTGATAAAGAGCCTCTTGCAGTGCAGAATGAGGATCATGAGTTTGATCCCCGACCCGTGCCAGTAACTGCCTTTGCGTTGCTCAGAGATATGGGATAGGGATATAGCATTGTTCATTGCTCTCTGCATTGTTCAGCGACTCCTGCTGGCTCTGGTTACCACAGAGGGAGCTCTCAGTCATCACTTTATAAAGGCTTTCCAACACGGCCACCAATCCTGTAATCAAAGAAAAAGAGGAAATGCAATTGGAAATAACAGAATGCCACTAGGGGCAGCAGTAAGAGGGCTGTGGACAGAACAGTCATGTGATTACTTTCACAGTCCAGTTAGATTTTAAACAGTGCAACCTTGGTTTGTTTAGGCATTATAGTCAAGGGAATCTTACTTCCATAGATTTTTATAATCTCGAAAATAGATGCTGACATTACTTGGATGTGTGTATGTGTGTGTGTCTGTTTGTTTCAGGTTCCTGGCCCATGTGAGCACGTACACAGAGACACCAGCAGTGGCGTGCGTGGTGTCGGGGTTCATGGCATCCCTGCTGGCCCTGCTGGTCAGCCTGCGGGACCTGATTGAGATGATGTCCATCGGCACCCTCCTGGCCTACACCCTGGTGTCCGTCTGCGTCCTCCTCCTGCGCTACCAGCCCGACAGCGACATCCACGGCTTCGTCAACTTCCTGTCCGAGGAGAGCGCCAAGAAGAAGGAGGGCGTGCTCGCCGAGTGCGAGAAGGACGCGTGCTCCCCAGCCAGCGAGGGCGAGGAGTACGGGGGCCCGCCCACCAACACCTGCGGGGCCAAGAACCTGCCCTCGCTGGGCGACAACGAGATGCTCATCGGCAAGCCGGACAAGTCGGCCTACACGGCCAGCCACCCAAACTACGGCACGGTGGAAATGGGCTCCGGCATCGAGGCGGACGAGTCGGAGAGCGTCTACCTGCTGAAGCTGAAGAAGCTCCTGGGGCCGCGATACTACACCCTGCGCATCCGCCTGGGCCTCCCCGGCAAGATGGACCGGCCCACGGCCGCCACGGGCCACACGGTGGCTACCTGCGTCCTGCTCCTCTTTGTCCTCATCTTCCTCTTCTGCGCCTTCATCATCTTCGGGTCGGACTACGTGGCAGACGGCAGCTGGTGGGCGGTGCTGCTGGTGGTGCTGATGGTTCTGCTCATCGCCGTCCTGGTCTTCGTCATCGTGCAGCAGCCCGAGAACCCCAAGAAGCTTCCGTACATGGCGCCCTGCGTGCCCTTCGTCCCCGCCTCCGCCATGCTCGTCAACATTTACCTCATGCTCAAGCTCTCCAGCATCACCTGGATCCGCTTCATCGTCTGGTGCTTCGTCGGTAGGTGCCCCCGCCCCGTTCGTCTGTCTGTCAGTCGGTCGTTCGCTTCGTCTGAATGTTAAAGTTAATTGTAGGGAGGGCAAGATGGAGCTTTAGAATGTAGACCGCAGTGTGTGCACATGAATGTAACAATACATTTCTCACAGAAAACGTAGTTTGTCCACTTTTCTACTTCACAGCAGTTATGATGAACTTACAAGAACTAAGTGCTAGTTAACCTTCTCTGTATGAGGTTAGTATGATGCAGCTAGCATAAGCCAATAGCACTAACCCATACAATTAGCTTTTTAACGGTACTTGGTCAGTCGAACAATGTTCATTCTATTAAATTCAATGGCACCAAAGATTTCCGTTGCTTCGTCCATGAATGACAAAAGTCCCAGTATAGGGTTGATTTAAATCTAAAGTAATTTATTTTCTGAATCGTTATCAATTTCTTTGTGTGAGCTGGATGTACAGTTGCTATGTAAATTACATCAAAAGGATTCAGCCTTGTTATTTGCTACCTAAATGTTACTGTGGGCTAATAACCTTTAACATGATTGGAGCCTGACATGTCTACTATCAAAATCCATTTAAACTATTCACCAATCAGCTGGGACTTTCAGGTTTTAAGATGGGATATAATGAGTTGACCTGTTTGTTTTACGTTGATGCGCATTAATTTAAAACTGTGATAAAGCTTTTGATGGCTACTTCATAGCTGGGCATTATATAAAAATAAAGCTATAAAAAGCTAAGCTTGTGAGTTGTCAGATCAGTTTGTCCATGAGTCCTGAGGATGGCATATTATATACTTTCTTCTTTGCTCCTTGGCATTCGTACACTTCTCTAGCTTAAATTATACAGTACACAGTCAATTTGTGTTTGAAACAATTTATCTGGATATATGCTATTCTCAAAAACATTATAGTTATATTGCATACCTAGAATTACATGAATAGTGACATTTAAATGCTAGACTGAAAAGATGACTTACTGCTGAGACTATAAAATGTTTATCTCATTTTTATCTGTCCTGTATTTTCCCAGTGAGATCCCTTAAAGATATTTTTTGAGGAAGTCCATTTGAGTCCTGGCCAAGAAGGCGGCATTAGATAAAAAGCATTCCACTTGCCAGTCACTGCAAACACAATTTCAACATACAGAACATACATTGTTAGTGAAGGGAACAGTAAGTAACAGGATCATTTAGCAGTTACTGAAGAATGAATCAAGCCTTAAAATTCAACTAGGATCACAGGGTCTCAGTTTTAACTGCCCTGTGGCGTGTGGCAAGGGTGTACTGTAGTGAAGAAATCTTTAAATAAAGATTAAGAAATATTTTAAAATTCAGAGTATGTAAATGGTTTGGTAACACAGTTCCATGAATTGGCATGAACTAATGTAGTTGTTAACTAACTACAACTGAGAAGTTAATCTGTACAGCTCTGTTAATATATTTGGACATCATTAATTCAACTGCATTAGTAACTGCCACTTCATCCTGAAATGAAAAAGCCAGTTAATGCATTTGTTAGTGGTTAACTAATTAGTTAATCCCATGGTTTGCTAATGTATAAATATCATGTAATAAATATGTTAGTTAGTTGTTAACAAATGCATTAACTAATGAAGAGTTTCATTCTTAATTAATGCATTTGTCCATCATTGATTCATGTTAACAACTATATTATTTAATGCCAATTCATGAACCTATTGTAAGGTGTTTGTATAGTGGCAAATAGTGGCGAATGTATCAGGACAACATACAAGCTGTACCTTTGATCAGTTTTAGAGTAATTTATAAGATAGATTTTTACATTGCTCATTCAAGCTATAGGAAACCAAAAATGTTTCTAATGTATTTTTAATTTGAGTATTTTATACTTTTGCATTTTCTCTAGTCATTGGAGTTCCAGATTACTTGAATGGAAGGTGCCATATAAATAAATATATGTGTGGCACTGACTAAAGTTCATTTTCAAATACCCATAAACATTTAAAACATTTTCTCCAAAGCTCCAGTTGGCACTAACACGTTAAATTATGGGTTGCAAAGTGACCTGCTGCTAATCCAAGTAAACACAGCCAGAGATGAATGTCGGTCTGTCTCCTTCCCGCCCATAGGCGTGCTGATCTACTTCGGTTACGGCATGTGGAACAGCACCCTGGAAATCACAGCTCGGGAGGAGGAGGCCCACGCCAGCACGTACCAGCGCTACGACGCTGGCGTAGATGACAACTTTGCCGTGGACGACGACCTCTACCCGCAGGAAGGCGGGGACGAGTTCCAGGGCTGGGGAGGCGCGGAGGAGAAGGCCTACCAGCCGCAGCAGGAGGAGCAGCTGGCGCCCGAGAGTGCCGACAGCAACAGGACCTCCACTCAGAGCAGTCGGCCCAGGAGCAAAGGCAAACCCAGCCAGGGCTTCAGCGCCCTGATCGCGGACGATGAGCTAGATTACTCGCCAGAATGAGTGTGTCTCTGAATGTAACCCGTCTGTCAAAAGCTGCAGCAAACATTTTGGGCTAGAATGTTAATAACTGTCTCTGTTCATAACTAGCTTTTATAGCCTTTCTTCTCTTTTGAATTCCATGATTTTAATTTTTTTAGACCACTCGTATACATGTTATGACGGATTACTTTTTATGGTGTTTCTCCACCCAAATTTGAATTTAGTTTAATTGTCAAAAATGCAAAAACAATCTCTGTAGAAATTGAAAAGACCCAAATTACATTTAGTAAAAAATGTTTACTAAATGTATCCAATTGACTAATTTCCCAAAAGTGGATCTGATACTCTGCCAGGATGTACCAGCAGTGATCTGAATTATGGAGGCTCTGGATTGGGTTTTCCGTCTAACTGGTGTGGCATGATCAAAGATCATTTACTAAGCTGTCAAGAGAGACATTACTATTACGACACCATCAGTAGTCACAGTAGGTGTTATGTTCTTGTCTTACTATTCTCATAGGACATTGAAAGTAGAGCAGTAACTCTGGTTTCTGTGATGACTTGGAGGTTTTTTGTTCCAGAGCCCCACCCCTGCCTGTGACAGCAACTATGACAGCAGGAAGTGTGACCAAATCAACTTTCTATGCTCAGCCTTTGGTGTCAATAGATCCCTGAGAGAAATGGTTTCAAGGAATTTGCTGAAGTCTACATCCAAACCCAACTGTACTTGAATTTCTATCCACCATAGATTTGTAATTTCAGATTAAAAATCTGGATGGTTCAAAGGGGGTTATCAAACAACTGTTTTCTTATTTTTTTGTTTAGTTTTTTTATTGTTTCATTTTATATTTTAGTTTAATCATGGTCCAGACCCAGGATTAACAGTTGTCTCTTCTGTTATATGGCCAAATCCATTCCATGACCTGCCGTGCTTTGGAAAGCCAACAAATCCCAGCCACACCACAATGGAGGGAGGTTAGGACCCGCACTTATAAACTACATAGCTGCAGTGCTTCAGAAAGAGCCTTAAGTCCAAGGCAAGGAAATCCCAGGTCTTTCCATCAACCTAATCTGCGCCTCTCTGACACTTAGCCCAATGAGTGGGATGGGCGAGTGAGTGGTGGGGCCGCAAATAGTAATTGGACTTTGCCTGCAATAGTGCCTTCATCTCCCAGTGTGTGCTTGAGCTTTGATCCTCAGCAGCTAACAGTCATGTTTTCTAACGCACCGTCAGGACAGTTTAGGGCCATCCACCAGGTCTTCTTTTTGTCCTGAGTTTTTGCTTGTGCTGCTGTTGTCTGTTGCTTTCACCTCACCACAGCTTTAGCCTTGGCCTTGCCCCGTTGGCCGTACCCCGTTTGGGAAAGCAGGCAGATCTGCGCACATTTCACTAAAATTGGTGGGTTGTTTTGTTTGCTTGTTTTCTGGCTTGCCAATGTCCCTTGAGAAATGCGAGACAGAAAAACGAAGTATACATATGTGCACATGTGGAGTAAACAAAGTCGATGCATGAACGGGAAGCCCCCCCCTGTCGCTTGTGATGAATGCTTCTGTCTGGAGTGTGGTATTCTGCTGTTCTGGTGTTTCGCTGTTTCCTTTCTCCCCTCTGTGACTCAGGTGTTGTCAAGTAACTCCGGTAACTGGTCCCGTCTCGTTTCTGCCTATCGCTCGACCGTCCAGGTCCAAAAAGCAAGACCAAACGAGGCCCCCAGCACACAAAACCTGCCCTACTAAGAGAAGCCTTACCAGCGGAGTGGACTAAATCCATTCCGCCATCTCCTTTTCCGAAACCTTCCACTTTCCCCTGTTCCCATAGAATGTTCTTCCAAAGCCAAATGGAAGGGTCACGTAGCTGCTTTTGACCATCTGAGTGAAGATGCGTTCAAATCTGCCTGTTACAAATCCTTACAAATTCTGCCAAAAACAAGCAGGCTTCATATGTGGGAGTGAATGTATTCAGCAGAATAAGAGATACCTGTTAGGTGCAAAACAGTGTAGTGTCTCAAACTCTTACTTATGTTATGCAGGGTTTTATGGAAAGGGCACTGCTGGAGGGCCTCGTTCGGTACAACGGTGTTTGGTATGGCCGCCTGTGTTAAAGTGGCAGTTTGTTTGACTCTTGCATGTTCCGACACAGGGGTCCCGGAGTAGAGTGTTGTTGAATATTTGCATGTGCGATGACCATGACGAGACATATTACAGCTATAAAATGTAGCAATTTTGGGGGAGGGGGGCAGGGTAGGGCAACCCTTGACACTGTTCCATACCTCTCCTCGTCCCCCTTCTACTGCAGCCTTCTGTTTACAAAGCAAGCCAAAGTTTGCGACATTTGTTTACTTTATCAACAAAACGAAAGTGACCATTAGATTTCAGTAGAACGGAGCGAGCTAAAAGAAGACAAAGTATTTTTTTAACGGGTGTTTTCGTAACTGTGGGTTCTCCAATGGTTTCTGCTTCAGTGGGCGGTTTCTCACACGTCTCACCACCCTCTTGCTCACCACAGCCACAGAGACTGGCCTCTATATAGCGTATAGCGGTGAAACCCTATATTTTTAAAAGGAGTCAACTTAGGCTCGGCTATAGGCTCTACTCTTTCTTTTCGAATGAGGGAACCTAGATTTAGATTATGGTAGGAAATAGCATAGAGAGGATAAGCAAACTTGTATAAGCATAAAAGAGCTATTTTATTACAGAACTATAAGGAAAAAAATAATGAAAACAAATGTTGCCACTATTGCTTTTAAAGTCAGCTACTATTTGTTTTTTGTTTCTCTTTTCTTTTTTGTCTTGGAAGAAAATGAAAAGCATTGCTATTGTGTTCTTGTAAACTATCTTCCCAGCCATTGCAATGGTTTATTTGGTCTTTGTATGGGCAATGTTAAGACTGGCTTCCCCCTGCAAATTTGTTGTTTTTGCTGTAAATTGTGCATTTCTGATATGAAGTTGCTGTGTTCTGGTTTATTTATATTTTTTAATGTGTGGTTATGCCCTTCTGGTGCACTGTGTAATGACTTGTTGATATTGCCTCCATGCAACAAATGAAAGTTATTTATTGCAGATGCCTCGTAGTCTCTTACTTATACATTGTTTGGTGAGAATATACTCGTGATAAGCACATTGTGACATATTAAGCAAAACATCCATAACCAAATGTGAAACAAGATAAGCTGGGCTGGTCACAATGACACCAGTGTTAAACAGTGGTTCAAAAGCTTTTGTGTTGAATGGCTAATTGTTGACCGGGTGTGGAGAATCTGGCTGCTACAATGTTGTTTGATAAAATGTTTTGCTTTCCTGCCTTGCACATCTGCTGTCCCATTCCAGCCCTGGTACAATGAGATAAGGGTTTGACTGCTCAGAAAGAGACCCGTTCTCCACCTTACTGGATCACCTGTTTGTCTATCATAGTCATAACAAATTCCGTCTAACCAGATTAATAATAATAATTTGTTATTTAGCTGACATATTTTCTCCATAGCATCTTACAGTTGATTTACAGGAATGCAGGGTTAAGGGCCTTGCTCAAGGGCCCAACAACTGTGCAGATCTTATCGTGGTTACACTGGGGCTTGAACTACCAGCCTTTCAGGTCCTTTAAATGATCAACAGTTCCTCAAAATGATCAATGTCATGAAGCTAATATCCAAGCCAGGATAATGCAGCCTCATGTGAATAAATGAAATTAATGTGCTTAGTTCCAGCTTTGCACTATTACAGGGATCTCTGGAATTCTGTCTGCATTCAAATGACAGTGAATGGAGCACAATGTCTTTATCATTTTTTCTCCAGTTTATTGAATCATGTCTTTATGCCTTCCACCCTGAATAAAAAAAAAAGATGTGTTGTACACAGGAGGAACTGAATTGGTCATGCTCAATGTCACATTCTAGACTGCTTACTCTAATGGTAGCTCAAATTTCCCATTTGTAGTGCTATTTCTTTAAATAAGGTTTTAAGGATGGAAATATGATGTGCCAACCTTCCTACTGTAGATGTTATCTAGGGTGATACTAAACTTGACCACAGCACATTTAATGGGAGATGTGCTCCCTTTTTCAAATTGGGGTGTATTTCAGATCCTCAACATTACATTTTAGTCACCGTAGCTTCTTAGGCATGTGGCAGTCAGTCCATCTCATGTGTCAGGCAGTTGGACAGAAAGAGGGCGGTCTGTTTAGACTTGCTTTGGAAAAATACAGTTGGAAACAAAATAAATAAAAATAAAGGACAAAATGAAAGGGCTCTGGTACACTGAAGTTAACAGGACAAACAGGCCTTTGGGAAAACAGCCTGGGAAGGCCTTTCGATTTCCCATCATCCAAAAATACTAAAATAGCACTTACATTTCCCAGAATCAGAAACTTACGAATGTCCTGTCAAAAAACAAAAACTGATTAATTTCCTTACCAAATCCAGTGTAACAATAGCACGTTGCAATAAAGTATGTTCAATTTCTATTGCACACTTTTTACAAAAGGATTTTCCATGATTCTATGTAATCAGATGGACTTTTTTCTACATGATTCTTCATAGCAATGCAATATGCTAATGCCAGAAGAGATCCAGTTTAAAAATATATTTTTTCATATCAATTAGTTTGTATTTAGTTTGAATATCACCTTCACGTATGTCATTTTTTATATATAATAATATAATATTATGTATGTGTACTGCTTTCTGGGAAGAAAATACCTGGTATACTGAGCTATAGATTTAGATTCCTAAAAATAATGGGATCCATGGCACCGTCTGTCTACTTTCTCTGCTTCCAGGAGTGACCTTTATATTAAAACTGTTTGCTAAGATAAATACAACAGTAGCAATCCATCATTGGTATGCAAGACTAACTCAGAGTGGGGAGGCAGGGAGATTCTGTAATCATGTGCACCTGGTTCATGTGGCCTGTGCCCATCTATTCAGTTATTATGTTCTGCCCATATCTCATCTGCTTTATTTTCCGTTAGTGCCTCCATTGTTTGTCTTGTTATCCACAGATTTACAGCGACTGCAATTGGCCTGACTTCAATGACTCATTGGTAACAAATTGCTACATTGCTTACAGTGTAACGGAAAGTGAAGCTCTAAATAACTGCACCAGCTCAGAATTGACCTTGGATATCAGGATGGAAGGCCATTGGTTAGTCTCTCAGCGCCTGCCAAGCGGCCAGTCAGCACAAAGAGGAGTAGAGGAGGAGGCTTCCTTTCAGTCATGTAACAACTTTAAAGTGGCCATTTTTTTCTTATGAACAATCGAGCCCGAATGCGTTGTTTCATTTCATTTCTATATTTTCACATTTTAAGTTAGTGGAGGGCCCGCCACTCCCGCCCTGTATGGAGATGCCAGCGGAACCCACAGAACCCTACGGATAACCAAGTGTCGCCAGTGTGGAGAGATGCTCTGTTTGTGTGACATGTATTTGTGGCAGTAACGCAGGAAAGTTTGAGCTGCATAAACACAAGAGAAGTGGAGCACAATTTAGATTCGGATACTTTGTTTGCAGTAACTTTACAATGGATGAAAGTACTAGTAAAGTGACCGAAAAAAGGAAACCAGGCCAACAAAAAAAGGCTGTATGTCACAAGGAACTATGGGAACTGAAGTGTAGAATAGACCTGTTATGACCACCAGTCACCATGGGTGGCCGCTACATCCACCACATCAGATTAAATCATAGATTGCCACTTTAATATTTGGAAAAGAACGTCCAAAAAAAAACAAACAAAAAAAACACCCTGGGATGCTGGGTGGCTCATCCTGTTGATATATTGCTGGGTGGCTCATCCTGTTGAAGTACTGGTATTAAAACTGCAAGAGCTGTGCAGGGCAGGACGTGATTGGCCACGGCGTCGTCCAGGGAGGAGGGGTTTTAGCTGGCAGGATGACATGGTTTCCTCTTCCACCACCAGTGACCTTCTTTCATCCTCCAGGCAACTACTAAACTGGCACAGGCTACACTGTGCTGTTTTGTGCTTCATGGGATTGACAGAAGAGGTTGTAGTGATGCACTAATGCATAATAATTAGGCCTTCCAAAATTCAAATGCAAAAAAAGAATGGGTACAATAATAGAAAGTTGTCCTTTTGCTAACACTTTATTTAGCAGGCCATTAATTACCTCATAATTACTGGATAAATACCAGGTACTATATTCTTATGTCACCATTTTGATTTCAGAGGTGAGTACGATGTAAAAAGTATTTTCATAGTACTTAGGTTTTGTTTCATGGTACTTACTGACATAGTGCTTACCTCTGAAAAACAGTAGTTACCTTGTAATTACACAAGTGGTGAAATAACATTTAGCAGTACCCAGTAGATACTATGTAATTAATGGCCTGTAAAATGAAGCCTTCCCCTCCTTTTTTCCTCTTATCTGTTTGCTATGAGTTGCAACTTTTTTTGTGAATATGAGAAATCCAGAACTGTAAATGAAATTTAAAACAAAATATATATATATATATAATGTAAGTAAATATAGAAATAGAAATCTCAAAATGATGTTTTCCTCATGCGTTGTGGAAAGCATTTTGCTACCTTCCTTTTTTTTTTTTTTTGTTCTCCGGAGACCCACCAGGGCTTCAGAAATATTAGTGGCAGGTGGTTCCCAGCTCATGTTAAGTGCAGGATAAGAAATGAGAATGAACACATTTTTGCATATTCTTCTGCCTCAAAGAACAGAGACCTTTTTAAAAATGAGTCAATTGTAGCATGCTTGGATGCAGAATATTTTTTCTAGAATATACGATCAGGAGGGATCACCCAAACCAAAGCCGACATTTCAGAACAGCTGGCAATTTGGTGACTGATTGTTTGAACATGCTCATGTGAGGGTGAGCCTCCTTGTACACACAAAGAGCGAAAATGGATATGATTACTCCATAAATCTTTCCTTATGGCTGTCCAAAGACGGTTTCACTTCAATCGGCGCTGTTTGACATGTATCGAGTCCTACATCAACCGTAATGGAATGGCATACATCCCTGCTCCCACGCACACTACCGGGCCATTATCACAAGTCTCTTGCGTGTTTACTGACAATGCAGCAATTCAGCTAGGCCAGATGGCATGGCCCTCTTTGGTATGTAGTGTTAGCATAGCCACAGAGTTACAGCGGGGCCCACTGCCTTATGGGGGTAGGGTATCATCTTTTATTACTGGGAATAATTTACAGTACTGGAACAGCCACATTCACAGTAAAGAACTGCCACACAAACCAGCCAATTCAGCAAAAACATTTTAATTCTTCTTTTTTTTAAAGAAACAAAACAAACAACAGTTACAAGTATTGCAATAAATAACCAAGACACAAAATTATGGGCCAGTTTCACAGACACAGATTAAGTCTACTCCTGGACTAAATTCTATTTGAATGCAGAATCTCCATACCATACAAAACTCAATTTAACCCAGTACTTAATCTATGCTTAATCTATGTCTGTGAAACTGGCCCATATTTGTTTTACATATTTTTTATTTAATAGCCTATTAGGAATATCTTCGAGAGTCAATTCTGTTCTGTGGTCATTTGTGTAACTTTGAAAACACTTTTTACATTTATGTCGATTGTACCTAAATATGAGTGGTCATTCAGCAGAAAAGCCAGTTACTACAGTAATTCATTTTCTGGCACATCTTGCACACAGAATCATATAATATCATATGTACGATTTTGAAATTTGCTAACAAATACTAGTGAAATTTTGTTAAAACATTAAACATCCATGACAAAAATATACAGTATTTAAAATAGAAAAAAAGCAATGTATTATTTGACAAACAAAACTTTTAAAAGGCATTTTGCACTTTGAAGCAAATTTCTCAGTCCTTTGTTTTAATGCGGAGTCGGAGGCACGGCCGAAGAGTTGCATAACATCTGGAAGACTCCCCACAAGATCGTGCTGTTGGCTGTAACCAATCCAGTTGAACTTCAAAGGGCCGACGGTAATTTCTACTGCGCAGGAAATATTAGTACAAAAACAATCCACGCTGCCACCGAGCAGCCTCTGGAAACTGAATGTGTGGGGAGGAGGGCGGGCGGAGGAAGGGAGGAGGGGCGGGGCATTATCCCTTTTGAGTGGCAGCCCTGCTTGCTGTATTTGTCCCTCTCACACATGCGCACTCTTTGCGTGGTTGGCGGAGGAGGGTGGAACGGGGTTGGTGGCCCCCTGCTTCGAGTAGTAGTAGCGGTTTTCTGCGTACTGGGCGGCTGGTTCGCCTGAGCAGCAGCTGATCATGGAGCCGCCCAGGAGGCAGAAGACCGACCCGATCCAGCCAGCGTACAGGGAGAAGCCAAAGGACATGAGGCCGGCCTCGTGGTGAGCGCCGATCGGGAACCAAACGGTCGACACGATACCGCACGCCGCTGGGGAGAGATGCACAAGAAAAACGCCTTCGTCAAAAACAGAGCCCTAATCCAAGGGTCCACATCTGCTTACCTTACGTATCTATTTATAGAGCCGGGTGCTTGCCCAAGTATTTAGGGTTCACTGCTGCCGTAAGAATCATAGCTGTAGTGTGCCAAGTTTCCTGCCCATGTCTCTATTGCTGCCCCTTCCCAAAAATAATGAAGATGAAAACAATTCTGCTGAGGCCATTGATGCTTGTAGCAAGTTGTCCTACATAGCACAACTTCTTCTATATAAGCTTTTAAACTCAGAATGGTAGCTATCAAAGCAAGGATAGGCCTACAGGAAAACTGAATTTATGGCAGACTGGTTCAATACTCTTGATTTTTATAGGGACCCCATGGAGGTGGTGGGGCTGGACTCTGCTAGTTGGAACAAGGTTCCTCCTGCTTTAGATTTAAATGAAATTGTCATTCCAAATGTCTTTACTGGAAGGCATTCGATCGGCTGCATTTTCTGTTACGATGTGTGTATTCCATTACATGATTCCTTATTATGAGTCACTTATTATGTTAATATGAAGGTTTGGCTCGCTTACCTATTATCAGAATCAGGATTCCTCCGAGAACTGACCGCTTGCTCTTAGCGCTCTCGGGTTCGTTTCCCAGATTGATGCAGGGCATGGACACGAGCACGAGAGCTACTGCAGGTAGTCCGAGAATCGAAGCGGTGATCATCAGCGCACGAGACGTCTGTATGTAAACTGTCAGCACAAGTGGAGAGAGAAAAAAACATTGTTAAAAGTCTACAATCAAACATTTAGCCTCATTAATCTCCGGCTACAACAGATTAACATTTGAAACAAAGAATGTGCTTAAAACACCTGTCACACGAAGTCCGTCCGTGGTCTAATTGAAATATATTATTTTATTACTTACCTCTGCAAATACTAATTATCAACAGTGTATCGTAGGCTACATATAAATATCTTAAAATTGCATTATTTCAGTATTTGCACAAATTATTTATATTTCTTGTATTAGCTACTCAGCTTCCTGAATACAGACACTTCGTTGATCACGTTTATTTTAAAATGTTTTTCTCTGGACGTTAAAGATAACTTAATGCCGATGCCATTATGTAGCCCACATATTCAAAGTACATAAGTATGGTTATCACAATGGTTATGATATGTTTTGTTATAACGGCTGCGGAATTTATGCTTTTTTAAAACAATTATGTGTTCCCAAACCACAGGATCAAGGACGTTGAAGTAGAAAGTCCGGCGCTGATAATTACCAGGTAAGTCGAGAATCTGAGTGAGGGACATGCAGTGATACAGAGCAGTTGAAATAACACATTCGGCCCATAAGCCTTTGGCTCCCAGTTCGTCCATCTTCTTGCAAGTGTTCATGCCATACTTGCAGGTGACAACCCAGTCATTGGTGGCTGTAGCAACAATTAATCCAATCCAGCCAATACAACTGAGGATGAAACCGCTCAACTGCAAGCAAATATTTGCCATGGCACACACGGGGGAAATGTTCCAGGTGATAAGCAGAGATGTAGTAATGTTTTGGGAAAAGTTGTAAAAATATAAAGCCAATAAAATAACAGAGAGAAGTGCGTAGATATTCTTTTAACAATGTCCAACAAATGCAAATCCAAGGACTAATCGTATAGTGCCTCTTCACTGTGCGACGTAGTTCAATTCCATTAGAGGTAATTCCAAAAAGTCCGCAATACAGCATACTAATGGGTTTTATAGCCAATTGGAAAGTCAAAAAAAGCTCCTGAAAACTTCCAGCCAATGAGGTGGCTGGGAGTAAAAGCTAACGGTCCACGGTCTCTCTCTCTCTCCCCCCCCCCCTCTCTCTCTCTCTCTCTCTCTCTCTCTCTCTCTCTCACAAACTATTTCCTATTGTCTAAACATTGTTTTTCTAGCTTTATATTTACTATTTACAAAATTGTATGACGTATAGTTTTATAGTCTTCATAAAGCTTTTCGTGCTCTTTTCAATTGCTACCAGCCATCAAATATAAATGGAGCGAAAATTCTTTTTTGCCGGTAGCCTACCTGTAGGATTGTTTTATGCCAACCTATTTCTGTGCGTTCCCATTTCCTAATAATTACTGCCACCTGGCGGTAGTCGTGTTTCTATGTACACACAATCCTGAAAAGCAGGTGTGAATGTGTATGCTGGTGTTTATTTCAGCCAATGATTCCTGCGTAATTTCCTTAAAATAAAATTTAAAAAACTATATGCGACAAAGATGCTACTACTTCATGGAGGGAAGATGTTTTTATCGGTAGATATACTTCAAGTAGCACAGCAACCCAAAACACAAAACATGGTTGCATTGAGTTAAAAACAACAGTTAGTGCTAGCTGTCTATGGTTCTAAATGAGTAAAATTTAGAATTTAATTTACCTAATCAATAGAATCATTTGTAATGCAATAGAACAAATTTCCCTCTTGTACAATATGCAGCTTGTGGATATCTCGGGTCTAGGATACATTTTTGAGTCATACATTTACATGAGCTTGATTTCATTATTTTCCTTCCTAACCAAGTTTTTTTTTTTATCAAGTAGTGCATTTGCAGAACAATGTGCACGTTGCTGAGATCTGATAAACATAAGGATAGAGTTAAACAGAAAGTACAATGTAGCTAGAATGAATCTATACAGGTATGAGAGTGTAAAGTTTGTGCCAGTGATGAGGGTCTTTTCAAACATAAGCAACTCCTACTTCCTTCCTACAGCTGGAAACAGCCCCATTTTAATGATTTACAATCATCTCACAACCCCCATCTATCTGGACACAACACTTAATCTTGGATTAAATTTCAAATATGTATTCACTTCCAAATTGCATATGCTTATATCAGATTATTTCTCTCCAAATAAATTTCATGTCTTAAGACAATGAAATGTAGAGAAAGATTCAGCGTTTCCTCTTTGTGGTTTTTCCATATAAAAATTAAGTCATTTAAGTTATAACATTATTGATGTTAATATAAATACATGTTTTTTATTTTAAATGTGTAATTGTGTGCATGTTTTATAGATCTACAGTGCGGTCCCATGAGTATTTGTACAGTGGTATAAGTTTAAAGTGCAGACAGTAACCTGTACAAAAGTAATTGGACAGTTGACCACATCTGTTTCTGTTTAGGCAGGTGTACATACTCACTTCCTTTTAGTATCAAGTCCTGATTCTAGGATTTTGATTACCTTTGGAGTCTGTTATTGGCATTTGTCAATATGAGGACCAGAATTGTTCAACTGACAGTCAAGGAAGCTGTTATGAGGCTGAGAAAAAACATAGGCAATAGCTCATCATCAACTATTTAACCTAGAATCAAGACTAGATACTGAAATCTTTCTTATACCAGCACTAAGGAAGTGATTTCATATACCAGACAAATTAAAACCTGAGAAGCCAGCTGTTCAATTAATTTTGCTCCCTTAAAATGTAATTACAACATGGATCACCCAATATGGATATAAATACCCTGAAATTAAAGGTGGCAGTCTTTATACTTTAGCATCATATTCACTGTTTCGTTTTAAATCCAATGTGCTGGAGTACAGAGCCACTGTCCAAATACTTATGGACTTTAGTATACTGTATTTAACAATATATATGACTAGTACAATATTCCATCTTTGTATATTTTTATATTAGGGTATTTACAAATCGATTTTTAAATCCTTCATTCACACAAGTCAGCAATGACACACTGCAGCGCTGAATTTGTTTATACATATTTATAGAAAAATATTATCTGCAAAAGAGACACACAGAGTACACATAAATGTATCTTTACAGGTTCGGCACAAAAAAAAAACATAAACCATCTCTTCCTCTGAGCAAGCAACACTCATTCATGACTCAGAAGTCAACCGGGACCATAGGCTGTCATTTATCATAGACTGTATATATGTGTTTTTACAAATAGAATACTGTATGTGTTTTACATGCTACCTAGATATTAAATACTTCTATAATGTCCACAAGGATATTTATCTATTTGCCAGAGAATATGGAATATTTGTAAAACAATAGTAACTTGACATTTTTCAAATGCAGTCCTTTGTGGGTTACAGTGATAAAGTAAAGCACAAACTTTGACCACAGCCAGTTTGTTTTCTTAAAATCTAAGAGCAATCTTGCTCTGAAGAAAGTGCACAATGACCTGTTACATTTAATATAAAGAAGTGAAAATGTAGATCAATGCAAGCCTGTTTCTATCCTGTGGTGGGCTTTTATGTTTGTACTGTATGTAAAAATAAGTAAGAGAAATAATTTAGAATGGGTTTACCTTTAGCATGTATTTGACGGTAAATTACTCAGATGAATGACAGTGATCTCAGATGTGGTCAACCATATGAAGTGGTTATCTACATTTGCTGCTGCCACTGCTACAATGTCTACCTTGAATGCTACAGGTAACTGGAATTCACAGAGAAAGAAGAAAGATTGAGATCCTGAACATGTGACGATATAAAAAGCTCACTGGGTTCTCTTCTGAACAGCATTTTAAAGCTTTCCCCCTGCACTGTTCCCTGGGGATGGCAACGACACTGCACAAAACCAAGATGGCCACCTGTGCTTTCAACTGAATGTTCTTTCCCAGCATTGCTAAAAAAACTGTTAAAATCCATCTCTGGAAACACACCTTTCCACAATTTACACAGTGAACAGACCAGCTGAAACAGGAGCAAACGCAGTGAGTTTCATTTCCTCAGCTAAAACAGTTTGTTGCGATACCATGTGATCTGAGCTTACTTGTTTACTTAATGCAGCTGTGCATTATGGGAAAATCCTCTGTGGGGCTGTATGGGGGTGCTTAGGGAGCGAGGGGCTTGAAAGGACAAAGGAACACACGTCAGGCTTTGTATCCGCTGCACATTTGTCTTGTGTCCACAGGTCTTGGAACATTTAGAGCAGCAACTTTGGCATCATTCTCTCTGTCTCTTCATCTCCCTGTCTCACCCACGCTCAGTCTCTCATTCTCGCACATACTCTGTTACTCTCTCTCTTCCTTCAGGTTAATTCCCCTCCCCCCCTCCACTCTATCTCTCTCTAGGCGTCCTTCAGGGAGTTGATGCGGGCACAGATCTTGAGTGCGGGGCCGAGGCGCATGTTCATAGCATTCATCAGGTGCTCTTCGGTCAGTAGTAGCAGGGCCTGGCCGTCAATCTCCTGTGACCGGAACTCCTCAGCAATGTCCTGGCAGCCTACGGGGTGAGAGGCTGTGTGAGACAGGGACTGGCTCTCATCGTTCTGCTTGATCCAAAACACTCCTAAACCTGCACTGCTGTAGACAGGAGCCCAGTGTCACATCAACAGAACAAAGCACTACAGCTGGTGGGCTTCACATTTCCATTCAGGCCTCAGGTCAAATAATTAGATAAAACATACAGCTCTGTTCAGTGTTTAAAATATAATATATCAGCTGAAGCCATTATTGTATAAGATATTAACTTAAGCCATAATATAAAATGTCAGCTAAAGGCATTATGTAAGATGTCACCTAAAGCCATAATCTAACATGTCAGCTAAAGCCATCATGTAATAGGGATCCTCAACTAATTTTTTGGCATTAAGCCAAAATATGACATCATAGCCAACATAAATTGGCATCTATGCTGACGGACGCAGCAAAGTCTGTCAGCTATAATGTACTTAAGCCATAATATGATATGGCTATGTTCATAGTGTAATGCATTTTGTGTAGTACCATATGTTAGGCCGGGCGGGCAGTCAGGCAGGTTTGTCCACACATTTTGTAATGTCTTGCTGTGTGGTGCACATGATGGGTAGGTAGCAGGCAGTACCTGGCAGGCTGTAGATGAAGGACCAGACCTCCTGAACGGTCCAGAGGGTGGGGTTGGGCGGGGCGCTGGACGGGCTGCTAGGGACACCGCCCAACGCCTCCCTCGTCCTCACCAGCCCCCGCTCCCTCTCCCGCTCACGCTCCAGCTCCGTCTGGCGCCTCAGCCTCGTCGTCATGGGAACGGGAGGCTCGTCCTCTTCCTCCTCATTTCGTGACGGCTGGCCGTCCACTGCATTGTTGTATGGAGCTGCCACCTTTAGCCCAGAATGCAATGAGACACAGCGGTCTCACGACTTACAAGTCACTGACCTGTCTGAGGAAGTGAGTCCTCATAAGTCACTGGTCTTTCTGAGGAACTGAGTCCTCACAATCACCTGTCAGATGAACTGGGTCCTCACAATCACTGACCTGTCAGATGAACTGGGTCCTCACAATCACCTACCTGTCTGATGAACTGGGTCCTCACAATCACTGACCTGTCTGATAAACTGGGTCCTCACAATCACTGACCTGTCTGATGAACTGGGTCCTCACAATCACTGACCTGTCAGATGAACTGAGTCCTCACAATCACTGACCTGTCTGATGAACTGGGTCCGCACAAGTCACTGACCTGTCTGATGAACTGGGTCCTAACAAGTCACTGACGTGTCTGATGAACTGGGTCCTCACAATCACTGACCTGTCTGATTAACTGGGTCCTAACAAGTCACTGACCTGTCTGAGGAAGTGCTCTCTGTTGCCTCCATCTGGCCGACTAGGTGGACGGCCCCGTCTCCCGTCAGTCCTACGAGCCCAGCGCCCAGATTTATCAGCCTTCAACAGGCTGATGCGTTTAGTGCAGCTGACATTGAACCTGAGAGGAAGATGGAAGATGGAGAGAGAGGGAGCAACAGAGAGAAGGAAGGAGAGACAGGTCAGGTCTTTCACACACCATTCATGCAAGTGATTCACAGTTCTGGGTTTCAACACAGCAGAATAGCATTAATCAGATTACCACACCAAACCAGTAGCCTTTCCCAGATTATCACAGTTTCCAGCATCTCTTCTTCTACCTCATGTCTAAAGTATAAGTAGGACTCACTACTTATGCTGGTTTTGCCTGACAAAAAATGTATAAACCTAAAGCTTGTTCTGTCAGCCCCTGCTTCTCGGTAGTCTTACCAGCTGCACATGCGCAGTCATAACATCAGAGGAGGGCATTTCATGCACAGTAGGCCACAGGCATTGGGACGATGTGGCCAGGCACCACCCTGGAGGGCTACTGAGCACAGGTCAGGATGTGATACTAGACCATGGGGTGCATCAGCACACTGAGAAGCAATACTTTGAAAGGACACACTATCCAGTATCCATGAACATATTCTTATGATCAAATGCAGCATAATCCAACAAGGTTCTATCTTCAGATGAAAATGTTTACTTAAATCACTCCCCAGAATTTTGGGCATTGCTATCGATTAAAGCTAGAAGAAGGACTGTGTGATCTCTGGGTATCCCCGTTTTTCCTAAGCAAGAGCAATTAGATGGGCATTTGCCCCAAGTCTACATCTGGCTGCCAATATCTTTCCCCCTCTTTGATGTGTGTTCAGAGGGTCATAGAGGGAAATCTGTAAATGATTACATGTTTTGGTCTTTCAGTTCCTTATGAGAGTATGTGATTTTGGGCAAAATGGGATCCAGGTGCAAAGTAATACGTTCCTTAACAGAGGGGAAAAAAGCAAACCAAAACACATACTCCCTGTTCATACACGAGAGCAGGGAATCACTATCAAAGCATGCATAAAAAATAGGAACGGTTACATCATCTAGTTACATCAAAACAGGCCAATTCTCTACCAGATTCTGTGTGATATTTCAAAGAGTCTTATAGGTTAGCCTTGTATACATAGCCCTGTATTAGGAAATATACTGTATGTACATTGACGGTCTCCAGTCCAAAATGGCTTCTTGTTTTAGCCAGGCTGTTACATGGTTTAAATCGTAAAAAATGGGGGTACCCCTCACCGTCTGACACAGATCATGGAGCAGAAGCGCTTGGATCTGAGGAACGTGTGAGCGTAACCTCTCTTCCCGCAGAACTCACACTCCAGTACGTCCATCGACCCCTCCTCTGTACCATCTGCCAAAAGTCAAGATGAGACAAGCCATTCAGATATGGTAGTATGACATCGGGTGGGTGTAATGAGAATACATTGAGCACTAAACCAACCCTCGGCAGTTGGTGTGTCATCCATGTCCGAATCGGTGGAGTTCTCGGGGGGCTCCGTGTCCATGGGTACGTCACAGGGCGGCTGCTGCCCACCGTTGGACTTTGTCTCCTGGGCTTCGGGCAGAGTGGCCTGCTGCTCGACCATCAGGGAGGACCGGTTCACCTGGGACACACACTATGTCACATGACCATGCGTGCCACCCAGGAGCTTTTTTTTTTGTTGCGTTTCTCTGCTAATGGGGATGATGCCACACAAAGACGGGCAATGACAAGATGGCAGCTCCCATCTTAGGCTCTGAGCTCTCTGGCAGTTCCCACAATGCAATACAGTTCTTCTTTTTTTTTTACAGGTGTGGAGGGCACAGAGTGGGCATGTGCACAATCATTCTGCAAGCTTGTGATTTCTTTTCTACATTTGCTTGTGTGTGTGTGCACTGCCCCTCTTTATTAATTACTGTGGTGAAGCTTTTTCTACCCCTAGGGCTTCGCTAAAACCCCACAGCAACATCGGCTCCCTCTTGTGGACATACCGGGAACGGCTCCAGCCCCTCTTGGATGACGAAGCCCTCAATGAGGTGTGTGAGGATGTGGGGTTTAACGATCGCCTGTAGGGGCTGGCTCTCAGGACCCCCCGGGAGGCTTGCTGGGGGGTGCTGGCTGGCGCTTCTTACCACGGCAGGCAGGAGGGGAGGGGGGGAGGAGTTGGCATAGGGGGGCTCTCCGGGGGACCGTATCACAGAGGTGCTGCTCGTCGACGTACCGCAGGGGAAACCAGAAACATCTGGAGGCCAGAGCAGAGGACCAGAGTCACCACGCTGGATTCAGGATGCCCAAACCCACCCGCCACAGTCTTGTACTTCCATACACTTTGTCTTTCTGTGGGTTCGTTCATACATGGACCAGAACATACACTCTGAAAAAATGGTTCCAAAAGGCAGCCATTGATTTCATAGAAGAACCGTATCTAGTTCAAGGGTTCTTTGTCAGGGACCTTTCACACTTCACACCCACATGACAAAGGGTTCCACAAAGAACTGAAAAGTGTTACTCTATGGACAAAACCCAAATAACCCTTTTTTCTGACAGTGAGTTACAGGTCCTCAGGGAGAAAGCCCTTTACTTCAGAGTACCTGTGCAATTGTCCTTGTGGGTGCCTGTGTCCTCGCTGTTCCCCTCCGATCTGGTAGATGGCGACAGAGTCGGCGGAGTCGGAGTCATGTTCCTGCGCAGGTGCAAGGGTCCGTCCTCTCTCGTTTCCTCGGTGCACATCCCCTCCGCTTCGTATAGTCTCTGCCCCTGTTACCCCACAAAGGAACTCATTTAAAATGTGTCATCGAAAGCACTAATAATAATAATAATAATAAGAGGTAGGTAGATGGATTTGACCCAAACCCTGGCCCAGTGCACACTTACCGCAGGGGACTCTGTGGGGGCAGCCTGCTGCACCTTCAGGTCTACAGCAATGGTTTGTGGTGGCGGAAGGTTCTGGAAGGGCATCTGGACCAGCGCTTCAGCCACAGGGAGCTCGTCTTCGGACAGCAGCACCTGCCCAGTCGGCACAGACAGAGCCTGCAGGGAGAGCGGCTGCGCCGAGGCGGGCAGGGCGATGGGATTATGGGCCGTGGTCTGGGGAAGGGAGACGGCATGCTGGGCGGCCTGGGAGGAGACCGGGGTGCCGGTCGACGTGATCGCCACAGACAGAGGGAGCGACTCAACATGTGAAGGCAGCTGGGCAGGGCCAAGCCTCACCGACGGAGGCTGCGATTGGACAAGAGCCGCTTGGGGCTGGATAACAATGGCTGGGGATTGGCAGGTGGGCGACTGGGGAGGAGCCGGGGACACGACCACGGTCTGCTGCGGCTGCTGCTGGATGGCTGCCTGCGAGGTCTCACAGGGGAGGGTCGCTGCAGAGACGGCAGCGCAGTGCTGCGATTGGACCGTGGCTGGGGTAGGCGTGGTCAGGCTTTGAATGGAGACACAATGCTGGGAGGGGGGAGGAGTCTCTTGTGCAGTTACCCGGAGGGCAATTGGTTGGACCTGCCGTAGGGCACCGGCAGGTTGCTGGATGATAAGTTGGTGGTGCGCCCCCTTGTGGCTGGTTGTGCAGTGCAGCTGATGTTTCACCAGTGCCTGTGGCTGAATGGGTGAATACGATGCTGAAAGGGAAATATTATGAATATGACCTTGGAGCCAAACATATGGAGACATTTTCTAATATAAAGACACCCTATCTAGGGCTCCTACAGTACTTCTCAAGTACTTCTGAATTACCTTCAGGATTTTGAAGTTTTTAGGAACTTATTTGAAAGTTTATATTATAATATTATAAATGAAAGACCTTAAAATGGTACTGAGTAAATAGTTTAAATTTTTCAGCTGAAATGCTCACACTGTAAGCGGTTTATAGTATTGCAGTAATACAGTAATGAGATTATGTACCTTTGACAACAAAATGTTGATGTTGCTACATTCACTAATGTTGGTATTGTGTCACAAAAATTCACAATCCAACAGAAAATGAAGCACTTTCAGGGCACATTCACACAGTCACACGCTGCAGTGTGGAGGGCCTCTGTGGCCTGCGGAGCGACGTACTTGGCACAATAAGCTGGTGGGTGGAGGGGATGCGAGTGACCTCGGTGGAGCGGGGCTCGCTCGCGGGGGGCCCGTCAGAGGATTCGGCCTGCTGGCTGGGCCTCAGGGGGCAGATGGACATCTTGGGGAGGGAGGGCACCAGCGTCAGCCCCTGCGAGGAGGCCTTTAGTGGGACGCTCTGGGCCGCAGGCAGGGCGTTGGGTGGGTTAGCCCGAACAGCCAGGCTCTGGACCTGGGCAGCAGACAGGCTATGTGGTTAAAGTCCTAAAACCACCATTGCTGTGTGTTTATTAGTAATTGAGAGCAGTGAAAATGGATTGGAAAGAAGTCTTATCTGTTTCGGGTTAGGCTTGCAGGACGGTGGGGCGTGGCTCACCTGGGTGGAGGTGGGCTGAGACGAAGCAGAGGAAATGACGGGCAGCTCAGACTGCACCGCCCCCATCGTGGCGGTTGGAGTCAGAATTAGCTGAGGTGCCAGAGGAAGGGAGGGAGAGAGGGACAATGGAGGGAGGGAGAGATAAAGAAGGGAGAAGGAGTGATGAAGAACAGGGAGAGAGAAAGAAGGGAGAAGGTGTGATGAAGAATGAGGAAGAGAGAGAGAAAGAAGGGAGGAGGGAGTGATGAAGAATGGGGGGACAAAGAATATGGGAAAGAAAAGGGCAAAAAAGTAGGAAAGCAGAGGAGGGATAGAATGAGAGAGGGAGGAAGGAAAGAGTGGGATGGATACATGGAAACAGTGAGAGGAAGAGGGAGAGAGTGTGAGAGAGAGAGCATAAGGAACGAAGGGAGCAAAAGAGAGGGAAATGGAAAGAGACAGAGAGGGAAATTGAGTCCAATGAGCAAGCCAAATGAATGAGGAAGAGAAGGGTGAAAGAGCAACAAAAAGAAAGCAAAAGAAAATTGTTAAATTAAAAGGGAGCAAGAGAAAGTTAGGAACAAGGGGGTTAAAGAAGAGTGAGGCAAACAGAGAGAGACAAAAGGAGAGAAATAAAGACAAAATAGGCGCTGAAGGATATTAGTAGTTTAAGAAGAAAGCATATATATTTTACACACAAAGAATATTCTTAGAATATTAACTAGCTTTGGGGAAAGATGCTCTGGCATGGTGCACGGATGTGTACTTTCTGTTTTCTATGTTCACTCATGGTGACTGAGTGTGTTTTTATAGAGTAAGAAAGTTTTAGCGTGAAGCTAGAAGAGTCAGACATCAGGTTTTACTGCTAATTTCACTAATTTCACAATTCAAACATAATTCAAATATAAAAAAATGTGCTTCATTTGAATTTAGAAACTGAGTGAATGTGTAAACAAATAATGGCATATTTTCACTTGCGCACAGCCAAAAATGTTCTAGCACTGAACACGTCCCTTGAGATTCTGCACTGCACACACCCACTGTTGTGTATGGTGTACAAAAACAGCACAGCATGTGTCTTGTGTGTCTACGCTGGTTCTGTTATCTCTTGTACCGCACCAGTGGGTTTTCAGTAGATACATTTCTTATACCGCTGTATTTTGTAAAACATAATTTGTGCCCAAAAATATTTGATAGCATTATTGATATTGCTTATTTTAGGTCTATTTATATTTTATCATGCAATGCAAGCCGCACCCAACAATTCGGGTACGGCTTGATGTTTCAGCTCCGTGTACCTCTTCTGCCTCTCTATTTCTCATTCTATTTAATTCTTCTGCATGGTGGTATTTGTGGTATTTATTTTCAAAGCTGCTGCTTCATACTCTCTCCCAGGTAGGCCTATGTTAAGTCCTCATAGCATATACATGTATTGAAATAGCCATCATTATCTGGCTATTGCTTTGGAAAACAAATCGTTAACTTTAAACATTATACTTTGAAAAATGAATGAATTTGTAGGTTGTGATTAGTGGACTATTGATACACCTAATGAAGCTGAAGATCACATTACTGGAAAACCACTTTTGTTTCATACACGATAGAATTCTTTGGTCATTTAGATTAATACAGTGAAAACAAGAGTCTGATCGTCATAAAGATAAACATATAAAGGTACAATAGGTAATTTCTTGACTTCTAACAGTCAAGAAATGAATAGCAGCAACAAACACCTTGAAACCACAACACTGTTTATCCCTCCAACTTCTCTGTAAACGCGCTTGAAACACCATTGGCTGTGGCAATTAGAATCAATTTATTGTACATTTATACAATGTTTTGGCGAAGTGTCAGGCCATCAACTTTATATTTTGAAAGTCAACATGTCAGTGAGCCTTTTTCAATGATCGGAAGGGATTTACAATAGTCTTGTAACAATGTTTTAACACAAAACCGTTCCTTTTGTACCTTTAATATTGAAGGGATACCACAGTAACACCAAAAACTTTGAATATTTGGTGCAGTAATGGCTATAGAAAACTTAATCCACAATATCAGTGAATTTTCATCAGCAGTCAGGATCTCCTGTATCTATGCCATGCACGTAATCTTATGGTGTCGAAAAACCTTTTGTTCTGCAGCTTGCCTGGCTCTAAGAGTCTCAGTAAAAGTCTTCACAGAATTATCTATGGGGTTGCATTTCACATGCAAATCAAATATTTCTGGATTTTTGTCCAATCCTTGGGTTCAGAACAGTTTGAGGAGAGCCAAAGGGGGTCAGGAAATAGTTAGTCAGGGGTGGGTTTCCCGAAAGCCTCTTAACGGTAAGAACCTCTTTAAATGCAACTTATAAAATAACATGGGTTTTCCCCGAATACATTCATACATTCAAGTGTCTCTTTAGTTCCCTCTTAAGTTAACAAGGATCAAGATCACTCGTTCGCAGCAAAGAAAATCTTTTAGACCCTGTAGCCCACACAATACACATGCGCTTTCGATGCATGCTTACAATAACAGCATGTAACAGCCTAATTTCATTTATATAGAAAATATTGTAAAAATATAAAATACGTATATATCAATGAAATAAAAACTGTGTTTGATCCATGACCATGACAGTGTATTAAATTTAATTTAACGTGATTATGTCACATTGATAACTTGATTATTTTTAGTCCAATTAAATGGCATTAATAAGCAAATGATTAATTAGGCCTTGGCTTCATTAATAAAACATATTGCTGCGCCTGTATACTTGTATAACTCTCTTGCCAAAGCAATCCCTGTGTTGTGGACAGTAGGCTAAATTGTCAGGAATGCATTTCAGAGAATCTTTCAAATCCTTGAACCTCGTTAAAACACCCGTTAATCATAAGATCCAACGTTATCGGGAAACCCACCCCAGACTGGTTCAATGCCCTGGTAGCGGTCTCTCGTGCGCCCCCCCCCCCCTTACCATCTGGGTGCGCAGGTACATCTGAGCCTGGCTGCAGGTGGAGGAGCCGTTACCCAGAAGCATGGCCTGCTGGGATATAGCGCCCCCTGTGGCTGTTGAGGTGGGGTTCTGGGACCGGCTGATCAGCTGGGCTGTCACTGGCGAACTGGGCAATGTGATCTAGGCCAAGGGGGAGAGAGAGAGATAGGGGGGGGGGGGAGGTTGGAAGGGTACAGAAAACGTGAGGGGAAAGCAGAAGAAGAGGTGCACCACAGATAAGAAAGGGGGTGTCAGAGGTGAGAGGAAGAAGAACAACAGGGCACAAGAAAGAACCTGGTTCTGGGGAGTGGAAAAAGAAGCCACTCACATATTTTGCTCAAAGTTACACTTCTGACCATTTCATACAGAGCACATGGTGACTGCACAACAGCTTTAACATATTTGAAATAGCTTTAACACAACAGCTATTTCAAAAACCACTATCACCCTCATTCACTCTGAAGTGCTTCAGATTATGAGGGGTGCTATATAAATGTATTGTTGCTATTGCAAATATTATTATTACTATTCATCATCTAAGAATAATTCTGGAGTATAACATGCCATCTTGCCATTTTGTATTGCTGATCTGTGTAGCTTTGCACTTTTAGCGTAGTACAACCAAATGGCTGTTTCTTAGCTTGATTTTCTATAAAATGATTTGCAAATATTGCTAACAAATAGGATTTATAATATATCTGAATAATACACACTTCATTAAAGCATGTAGGCAGTAGGCTTAAGAGTTTAGTGGCATACAAATGCAGTGTGTTTGCTGTCCTATAGTACTCTCTTCCAAAAGTCAAATGTTCATGATTAGTTTGATAATGATGCATGTCTTTCACTAGAATACCTCTTCCTGTTTACTTTTAGAGTCAATTTGTCTAATCACAAGCAGTACTGAGAAAAGCAAGAATGAATCAAAACAGACTTTGATCCCTTCTCATGAAGACCCCACACCCCATCTTTGAATAATTTTACAATCTTGCTACACAAAGCAATCAAGCCTCAAGCTAACACTGTTGCTATATTTCAACACAACAATGACAGCATGTTCCTTCAGAGGGGCCACAAGGTTAATCGCAGAGAACACAAAACGTTTTTACAATGTCGCTACAGTGTAACGGCAATGTTCTAACATTGACGAAACATTCCAGTAGCATTGCGAGAACCATTTGTGTTAAGATGGGCAGCGCACTGCTAATGATCAGAGCAATGTCACCGAGCTGCCAGGCTTGAGAGAGAGGGAGAGAGAGGAGCAGAGAGTGTGAGAGAGAGAGATAGGGAGAGACAGAGGGAGATACATACCGAGGCCTGTGAAGTTCCAGGAGACTGGGGCATATTCCCATTGGGCGAGGGGGAGGTAGAGGGCGACTGCCTGCTTCCTGATAGCGTGGTCTGAGAGATCGAGAGGTGCTTTCAAGAGCTGAATGACGAAGGCGTGTTAGCACACTTGCATCCACACCCAGGCACACAAACACACAGCGCAATCCGTGAGGTGTGAATAGAACAGTTCACACACACGCACACACGCACACACATAGTGGTGTGACGGGGAACTGACAAGGCATGCGTGCTTTGATGTCCCTGGAACTCATCGAGACGGTCGGTGACTCACTGTGCGCACTGTCGCTTCGACCTGGGGCTTTGATCATTTCTCTTCACAACCCTGACATTAGGTACTTTTCTGTGGTCCTACCACAAGCTTTCGTTACTAAAAGTTCAACATACGAGACAGAGGCACAGTTGAGGAAGTGGAAAATATGTATGTGGTGGTGGGGTTCTGAATGGGGGCAGGTTTATGGGGTGCCAAGGTTCTACAAATAATGTTGGCGACGTTTAAGTCAATGGTGAACGAAACAAAGCATTGGCTTCAGGAAAAATACTACACTCTAAATGGCCGTGTCATTCACGCTGATGCTGTTAGCTGTAGGACTAGCTGGAGGAACTGACAGAAAGAAAAAGGAGGAGATGGTGGCAGATAGAGAGGCCACAGCAGAACCACAGGAAGCAACTCAACATACAAACAGCATGCGCGTGCATCTGCATGTGTGTGCATGCATATGTCAGTGTGTATGAGTGCATGTGTGTTTGTATGCATTTACGTGTGTCTGCGTCTGTGTGCATGCATATGTCAGTGTGCATGAGTGCATGTGTGTGTGTGCATGTGAGTGCGTCAACATGCATGTGCATGTCAGTGTGTATGAGCGCATGTGAGTCTGCATGCATGAGCGTGCGTCTGCATGTGAGTGCATGCACATGTCAGTGTGTATGAGTGCATGTGTGTTTGTATGCATGTGAGTGCGTCTGCATGCATGTGCATGTGAGTGTGTATGAGTGCATGTGAGTGTGTGCATGTATGAGCATGCGTATGCATGTGTGTGCATGTCAGTGTGCATGAGTGCATGTCTGTGCGTGTATGCATATGCGTGCTTCTGTGTGCATGTGCATGTCATTGTGAACGAGTGCATGTGTGCGCATGTATGCATGTGCGTGCACGTGCATGTCAGTGTGTATAAGCGCATGTGTGTGCGTGTGTATGTGTGTGTCTGTGTGTAAATAACTCCCCATAGAGGTGTTTGTGCGTGTATATGTGCGTGTATATGTGCGTGTCTGTGTGTAAATGACTCCACATTGAGGTGTTTGTGCATGTATATGTGCGTGTATATGTGCGTGTCTGTGCGTAAATGACTCCACATAGAGGCGCACACCCACCTGCTGCACGGTGGCCAGGCTCTGCTGCTGCTGCAGCGCTGCGGTCTGGAGCAGGAGGTGCTGCCGCTGCGCAGCGTACATCTGCTGCAGGTACTGCGCCGCCATGCTCTGGGGCCGCTGGATGGCCTGCTGGATCACCTGAGCCACAGGGACGCGTCCGCTCACTCACACCTCAACCACATCCGCAAGCACAGGAAACGCAGCAAGGCTATTCACCTGCACTCCAGAGCAGCGTCTGCTACGGGCTAAGAGAAACATTCTTCCCCTGGGTTATTGCAATAGCACAGCAATAACTCATACCGTGATCACCAAGTAGCCAGCTACTGGACTGGACGCTGGCGCCCCCTGGCTGTACAAAGAGCATGCACGTTCTGTACCTCAGCTCCATTAAAATTTTCTACATTTGTGTCGTTCTACTGCCTGCAAATACTGGGACTTTGGCCACAATAAGATCCACACAGTCCTTGAGCCCTTGAGTTAACCCCACATTGTCCGCTACTTAGTCAAATCAAGTCGCTTTGGATAAAAGCATCAGCTAAAAACGTAATGGAATGGTATGGAACTAAATAATGCGGGCAACTGGGCACAGATTAAGGCAGTATAAGATCCAAACTGTTCAGTAACCGCACGGTTCACTGCCACTTGATTTAAAATGTTCAATCAGCATTACAGTGTTCTTGAATGTGTCCCTAATTGTTCATTAGTTCATTCAGGTAACATAGACCTGGTCCAGAACAAACACCTGCCATTCTCAGATGAGACCAGACACCAAATTATTACCTGAAATTATTACATACAGCAGTGTGTTTAACCCTTTCAGTCTCATGCCCAATATGAAGTGGCTTCACCCAAGTTGTGGCTTTGGTTGAGAAGAGTTGAGATGTTTTAATTGGGACTCCAAACAATAGTATAGCAGTTATTTTGATTGGTTGAAAAGGTATAAGACAGAGGGGAGTTCACGGTAGTTACGCTTGAGTGCCATATGCCACTCTTGGGACTGAAAGGGTTAACAGCTGGCTTCAGAAAGTCCCTGATCAACCTCTTGGTGTTGGAGGACAGAACTACCGGTAAAAAAAACCCCTACTTATAGCCTTTGGTTTTGCCAGTCTACAGAGTGGTTTGTAAGCAGAGCCAAAGGTTGTGTGCCCTGACTGCTGGCAGTTACCTGGACAGCCTGCCGGTCAGAGGGGGTGCTGTAGAGAGAGGTAGGGGGTGCCTGGGTACGTGTGGGGGTGGAGGTGGAGGTGCTGGTTGTGGTGTTCGCAGCCAGGGCAGTGGTGGCGGTGGAAGTTGTGGTGGTCACGCTCATCTCGCTGTCCATCTCTCCCGGACCCCTGGTGTCCGTCTCTTCTTGGTCCGTGGAGTCAGGAAGCTGGCTGGACAGAAATGCCATGTGACTATTACCATGGTGACCAAGCCGATACACAGCGTCCTTGTGTCAGCTTGCCACCATAACCTTCCAAAAGCTCTGAATACACAGCGTTAACTGAATTCATTGTTTTTTTACTGACAATATGTGAGAAATCAAATCTTATATTAATTATATTTGAGCATTAAGCATTTTAAATTCTGTTACCACCTTTCTGTTACTATGCACACCCGTACCCTATAAGTATGTGTGTATGTGTGTAGGTGCACTACTAATGTGGTGGCAACTAGGCTGTCAGCAATTCAAGAGGGTTGGGAACGCTGAAAGTGCTGCAAAGGGCCTCCTCGGCTGTTTAAAAACCTCAATTGAATTGGGCCCTAACAGAGACGATAAATTATCAAATGTATCTTGATTTGCATTAATTTGGCTTCATGGGCCACTTATATAATAGTATATTGCCCAGTATGCAATGTTATTCAAATGGAAAATGCAAAAAATGGTTTTCTGCTCTTCTCCGCAATTGACCACTATTTTAGCGAATTGTCCAAACCACACAAATGGCATGGTCTGGATCCTCTGCAGCAGATTCAGAGAGCAATCATTTGCAAGAAAGTTATGTTATTATACAAAATTCATTTAATACCATTTTCACAAGAAAACAGGGAAATGGGTATGTCCATAAGTATGTCCACATCAGATATGTGAACATGTGAATATGTCATGCTATATGTAGTGTAACAGGTATTTATTCCCCAATACTTGCATTATAAACTAATTTCAGACCTTTTCCTCAATTACGACGAATTGCCTAATTAGTATTGTAAAACAAGATTTTTTTCAGAGTTAATTTTACTCATGCAAAACAAACTTCTGTCTATTTTTAAAAATGTCAAAATGCATCAACTAGTTTTAAAACAGGTCTGTTGTTCCATAGTAATGCATGCTAGGACATATAATGAAAGGTTTTTTTGGCAGCTACTACTTTGGCTCCATACAACAAGATTTGTATATCATGTAGTATTTTGGTGTTCAAAAATAATATTGGGAAACACATGCTCGTAATTACACAAAAAATACAAATTTGCTGTTTCAGAACTTCCATTGAGGTAATGGAAATGGTATTTCAGAATTTTATGGGTTTGACTGCAATGAAACAAGTCCTAGTCTTCTGGGTGGCATAAGGAAACACTCATTCACTCGACAACATTGGATGCTAGACCCTCCCACCAAACAATGACCCCCACCCAATCACTGCCACTCCTACAGATAACAAATGTGGTAATGTCAATTTTGTACAGTAGAAGTACCGTGGACTAAAATTCACCCTTCATGTTTTGTGAATGCTATAAGCCTATTGCATATAAGCACACATTGTTACTTCCAAACTGCAGAATGCCTTGCAAATTATTTTTCTAAAGAAGTTTAGGGAGGGGCTTACTATTCATTGGCATTTCAAATAGACCACTATCATACAAGAAAGTAAAAAAGGTCGCGCAAACTGTACTGTAGGATGGAAAATAATAAAGCAAAACTATAAATGTTAGGAGATGGTATAAGCATAAGTGATAGAATAATACTTCACCATTCCAATACTCAGTGATACAAATTAATTATTCAGAATTTTTGTAGCTAGGCCTCGTTGTCCAGTAGGCCTACAATGAATCAAAAAGCATAATAATTATGTTGTAGAAGGCACAGAAAATACAGTTTTTCCTGTCATGTTTGGCGTAGCCAAAGGACACGGGGTCCAAAACTTTATATTCGCGAATTCAGCCTGAACCCGACTTGTCTGCCTATAGAAGAAGGTCTACATGCCAGAACAAAAGGCATGAAAAGACGGGCAACAGTCGACCTAATGATAACAGGCTTCCCGCATAGAATGACTTGAGATCTGGACTTTTGAAACCTATCAGAACGATAAAATACCGCCGACACAGCTAATTTGCCAATATGTCATGACGTCACTGATTTATAGTTCTCTATCTCATTGTGCAAATAACCATTGAGGTGACTTCACGAACCCTTCCCAATGCCAACTAAGAGCATTTTATAATTGAGATTGTCCTTGTCTTTTGGGTTATTAAACTTCTAAATTTCGAAAACATCCATAATTTCAGGCAGTACAATTTTTGGGTAGGCTACACTTCACTGCGCTTTAGCAACGCCATGGAACATTTAGGCCTATAGCCTACTTAAGTGGTGAGCATACATCGCTCTTAACCGACAGATTTGTGTTTTTCATGCCGCAAACATTAAATAAATGATGTCATGGCCTGATGCAACAGATAAAATGTATCACTGACTAGAAGAGACGGCCACTCTTGACAGGTGGAGATAAATCTTCAATTCTTAGACAACGATGACCGGATTTATTACGGCTGAATGTGTTTGTGTTCGGCGCGTGAGTATACGTGCGCTCAATTGCTTGTATGTGATAAATCTATTTTTCACACTCAAATGTCAGGAACTTGCTATTCACAACCCAGGCACTAAAATATGTATGCTAATGATTTGGTAACATTATGATCTTTGTTAATAACCATTCATTATATGTTATTTCCCTAATTCAGTAGTACAAATGGCTGTTAGTTGTTCATTAGCCACATTAAACAAACAATAAGTTCTAACGTGCAATTTAAATGATTACAATTTTTAGCATTTTTAAAAATGTAAAGATACAGAAAAGGATTGTGTCCCACAGCTGTCTACTCTATTTATGGGGGGGGGTCCTATGCTACGAAAGGAAAATTAAGTTAAATCATGCATATTTTGTCACTCACTTTTTAAATGGGCTGCACATTTTGTTCTGCAGCAACTGTTAATTTTTTATATAAATAAAACGGCATAGTTTCATGCATGTACCTAATTTATATAGGCTATTTTCGAATGTTAACGATCATTTCTTGCCCATGTGTTAACGTGTTAAATACAATTTAAAGCTGACGATCAAAAGAATTAAGAAGAGACTGTCCCATGGGCTTCCGTGGACCAAACAATTTATTAATTCTGCTGATTAGGCTAGGCCTACATAGGTCTTGGTGGGTAAAACAGACAAGTGGACGACTAAATGTGCCCCAAGACATTCAATTGACAACCTTAATTGTTAAAATCTTCACAATCTTAATTCGTAGCCTATCCAATATTTTATTAGGCTAAATCTCAGATGATTAATCAACACAGACAGAAACGCAGTCCGTAAGTTGCTTTATATTTTCTGTTTTTATATTTATAATTAAAAACTTAACTATCAATTTTTTTTCATGAATATCAACGACTTACAATATAGCCTACAAGTGCTTGGTCGCTTGTAAATGGGCCTGTTCTAATATTTTAACTGAGTTACAGGCTATTTGATTGTAGGCTATACGCCTATCAAGGGAGGCCATTTTGAGTTTAAAGATGAAGAAACTTTAAAAGCGAGACAGATAGAGTCAGATATAGTCAGAAGAGAATGATCAATAAAAAAACAATTTAAAGAATGTTGAAGATATATTTAATTCCTCCTGACAATGTAGCATATTCCTCTCAATGTCACGTCATGTGTAGCGCCATGCAAAATTTAAATAAAATGTAATAATTCCTGGACTGACAGACAATCATAAAATTTCGTTCTATCTTTACGTCGAGTTTCTCGTAAAATTAGAAGTGAAGTGTGCGTAAAATTTTCATTCACACAGTATACTTGCGCCTAGGAATCCCGACGTATAATTCATGACTGAATTATTTTATCGTCTCGCAGCATTGTCTACTCAACTGATTAAATGTTGAACTGACTTACAAAGGCCCCTGGTGCACTGGATTTCAAATCCAATATGTAATTGGCTCATTTGTAACAATGGCAACAAAAATATTAGTATCAGCAAGATTTTACAAATGAATGAAACAAGACACGAACACGTCGCGGCACTAATTGTAGGCTGTCCCTAAATGAATCTTTTTCATTGTTTAACCCAGCCATCTATGAATATTAAAAACGTTGAATTCCATTGCCCAGATGTGTATATAAGCACTGTCTCCTAAAACATGACTCCACGGGATATTGATTAACGTCGTGCTGATGAATAAACTACAACAGGTATTGCCAACATGCTCTGCTGTAGTCTTCAAGAGGATGCTGCTGACAATAAGACAAGGTGTCGCGTAAATGCAACCACGAGGTCTAGAAATCGTAGAATGGGATTCGTCAGTTGCAATAATGTTCTCGTAGCTATGGAACACCATATTCGAATCATGATAAAAAATAAAATCATTGTTGCTTTTTCTCCAGCCTGGTCAATTGTAAACAGCATTCTACAAAAAAAGCATTACCAGGCGTAGCCTACCATTCACAGCCCGTATAATAATGAACATAATTGTTTTCTGTATTCAAGGTTTCTGCCTTGAACAACCCCAAATTCCTAATTGCACTTGAATGGTTTTCAATAGTATTGAAGGTATTCACAAAGGGGGTTTGGTTCAGCACATCCCCAAATAAACATTCGATCGTCCATAGCCAGGGGTTTAAAAAAAATAAAATATATGGTTAGCCTAATTGTATGTCATAATAAAGTTGGGGACGAATGTACACACGGCTCTCGACCTTTTCATTTGACAATATTGTCAATTAATTTACTTTAATTTTACTATGCATGGGGCGTTTAAGTCAAGTGCATCGCTGGTTTTGCATGCATTCCACCTAGCTCTTCTCTTCGCCCATCTGCTCGAGGTGCAGCCGCGGAAGCTGTATTAAAGAAACGCCCAGGTATAGTGAAAATACTGTATTCTATCTCACCGTTCGGTTAATCTATAAAAGTCATACGCATAAATTATAATACGTATTTCGGAACATCGCTCTTTCTTGAAAACGAATTACCTAGGTTATACGGTAACAGCGCAAAGCATGCACACGCATTCAGTTGTCCTATAATTCTCGTTACCTGCCTGGAATTAATATTAGACATGACCCATCTCGGAGTGACCGTGCCACTGGTTCAGACTGTCATCGTCCCAATCATGTTCTAATGCGTCAATGCTTTCTAAAATGGAGATAAAAACAAAACGCTACGTACGGTCAAGAATGAAAAAACAGACACAGCACCACTCGCAGTTTAGGAGGACCTCTCACAGGCAGTTTGGTTTTATAAAAATATATTTGGGTAAAAACGACATCAATTCATCGTACTACCTGCAAAATCGATGATGATTTGGATAAACTAAACGCCTTGCATTTATTTAATCGCACCATAGTCTTGAACATAGACTACAGCAAACTACGGTATTCCATTCGCAACAATGCTCACATTATTTGGGACTAGCCTACATAATCTGTTCCATCTCATATTTAGAGTAGATTTTTCAATTGACAGATAAAATACTTAATCTGAACGAGGCAGTCTGCTATTCAGAATTTGATATAAGCTATATAGCCTAACAAAACGAAACGATAATCATTCATTCATAGTATTTATTTACCCTACTTATCCTTCATTTGATATAAATCTCTAACATAAGGGACCTTGCAAATATGTGAGTTAAAATGCAGATAGGGCTACGTGTTAAACCTTTCGTTTTTTATATTTACGAAAATTCTGATTTATTCACGAATATTAATTTATTTAGGCAGGCGCGCACATTGGGTAGGCAGCCTACGCGTAAATGCGCTGTTTCGACTGGACCATTCGGTTTCCGTATGTTACAGGTTTTATTTTATTTTTATGTGCTTTGGCAGAGGGGTCTGTATTAAAGTGTGAGAAGCAGCCAGGAAGAAAGAGATTAGATCAGTATTATAACACTGAGTCTCATTCACAGACCATATATATCATATAATATGACTATTTAAAGCGTTTAGTGTGAACGCGTGACACCTTGTAAAAGTAGGTTAAGCAAAGGTAAAACATTCACATTAATGTATTAGCCTAAGTAGCCTACATACACCTTTAGAGTAATATAGGGTACTGCGTGAATGCACATTTCAATCGCCTGTTGCATTATGAACATATTAAAAAATATGGTTTAGTGGTCTGCTACACTTGGGAATAATAGTAAAAAAAAAAAAATTCGGTAGCATTATTTTCAGAGACTCAACCAAGTATTATGCCCATAGAAAAATAGACTAAAGAATAAGAAAAATGAATCAAGCTGTAACCATAGCAACAGCTGCCTCTACCAACAGCCATGGGACCTTACTTGAACAAAAAGCTAAAGTTATGACATTATCAAAAGCTCAACCTGCTATTGGAGCCAGGAATGGCGAAACAAATAAAGTAGCCGACTTTAAAGGCCGTTAATGGATTTAAAGGGCGTTAATGGCATGTCTATGTGGAGGTCATTCAGATACATGAGGCTTACAAATAGACAATATGAACATATTTATGAGAAAGGGAAGCATTGGCCTATTATTACTGGACATACAGCAGTACAGGTTTGTCATTAATTTCATTTTCCAGGCATACATCTCAAGGCAAATTACAGAGAATGTAGTCACTGCTTCACAAACGTTGTGTTGAGATGTCATGGTCAAAGTAAGGTCTCATTGTATTTTTGCAGTTTGGCAATCCACTGTGAAATAAGCCTTTGTTAGTTTCCCCACCGTCAAACATTGTAGCCTATTGACCTCTTGGTTCTGGTTTTAAATTAAATAGTTTTAATCAAATTCAAATAATGAATCGTTTAAATAAATCAGTTTGCTGGTAATGTTGTTAATATATGGTTAGAAGGAAATGTAGGCCCAACATTCGAACTGGGACAAGTATATATATATATATATATATATATATATATATATATATATATATATATATATATATATATACGAGGTAAAGGCTATAGTCTCCTCACAAGGAAAAGAAAATTGCAATGAATGGGGTATTATCAAATATTTCCACAAGGGGGCAGAGTGATCTTGATGAAGCTGTGGTTGTCCTTTTTACTCCTTTGTTATAGACAGCCATATGATGGCTGTCAAACTGAATTCCTGGCAAGTTAGGCACAGCTTTTAAAATGTTGTAATGGACTTACTCGATTTGGGATTGTACAAGTAACAATATCTATACAATCTATACATAAGTGCCATTACAGTCTAAGGCTAATCATGGTGGTGAGTTAGGGAGGGAAAGGTGTAGCCTGAAGAGATGAGTCTTTAGTCTGCGCTTGAAGGAGGTCAGAGACCCTGCTGTTCTGATATCCACCAGGAGGTCATTCTACCACTATGGGACCAGGACAGACAGCAGTCGTGAGCGTGAAGTGCAGGTGTGGTGAGGGGGAGGCGCCAGACGGCACGAAGTGGCAGAACGGAGGGGTCTTGTTGGTGTATAGGTCTTGATAAGGGATTGAATATATACAGGGGCTGATTCCTTAACTGCCTGGTATGCGAGCACCAAAGTTTTAAATTTGATGCAAACCATAACAGGCAGCCAGTGGAGGTTGCTGAACAATGTTATCCACTGCACCACCTTGCCACCACATAGCTCATGCCTGAAATCGCTGTATATAAATCTCTATGTACAAATCTCATTGGGAGGAGATATGTAATGAGAATTAAAAAATGTATTGGCCATTAGGTCAGGGAATTCTTGATGTCATGAAGGAGCCTGATCCAACAGCTCAGAGTCTAAATATTTAGACTGATATAAGTGGACATTGCAATGCATTTGTTTCCCCTAATTTTGCTGATGCTTAATACATATCATAACAACCCCATACAATGTTGTCTGAATCCATTCACTCATTTTTGTTCATGAAATAAACTGAAATAATATAAGTAGCTACATTACCAACAAAATGTGTTGGACTTATAGAAATTTATATTTGGGTATGGGTATGGCCAAATTAAATAATCACTTCACTGATTGTATTGAGACAGTGTACTATTATGCAGCTGTAAACCGATAAGCTTATGTCTATGAAAATATGATAAATAAAATAGCCCGGGTAAAACACCGTTTTTATCATTTGATCTTTTTTTCCAGTCAAGAGTCTTGTAACCTCTACATGATATAATAATGGAGGCTAATAACATGACGTATAGTGCTATAGCGATTCTTCTAATCTGTCTGTATATGCTCATGTCTTACAGAAAACTGTCGATGCATACAGTAGGTTATACTGTCGATGCATACAGTGTGTGAAGTAATGGTATCCGGAAACGCTACAAATCGCAGTTATCGCTGAAAAACAACAACAAAAATAGACTACAGAAATGCATGTTCAATATAATATGTCAGATACGTAACATGGCCATAAAAATACAGCCTTGGCTTAACTATAACTACAGTGAATATCCAGCACTGACTGCGTCAAGCCTGGACTTGAACACCCTGAGAGTCTGGTTCTACTAACGTAAATGTAGCTACACGACCTGGTACGCATTGAAAATACGTCCATGATATTTTATATTGCTAATCTCTGATTTAGCAATATACAACTTTTGTTTAAAACATTTGGCCAAATCTGGAATTCGGTGATCGGTAACAATTTAATAGGCTTCGAATACATTATAACCTGAAAAGCAAAACATGCCTTGATGTAGGGGTATGCTGTGATCACAACATAAGCGTATTTCACATAGTTGCACATAATCAGCGACGATGGCAAGCTTTTTCAAGTAGCCTATGTTCTATTGAATGAAGACGTTTGTCTTCTAAAGTTACACTTAACTTGGTATAATCGGAATGCTGGTGAGCTCATCCATACCATCAGCGAAGGGTGTCTCACAAATATTGAACTATTTTTTATTTTCTCTCAGATTAAACAAACATACATTGTGTGAATACAGTAATTGTAATTGTTTTTATTTGACTGTTAATTATGTGTTGTGTTTCATGGTTATTTTTGTAATAAGCGAAAGATTAGTTCCCCCTACTAACGTGCATTCCTCGATTGGATTGGTCGGTTGCGAGGCCTCTGCAGTCAGTAGGGAGTGTTTTGGTGTGTAGGACCACCGAAGTTAGTTCTTCTGTGAGGGATTGTTAACCAAAATATTAGCTGGTCAGTTAACACAACACTGCGAGAGAAAGCTGACTGAACGTTTTTAGAGTGTATACTTCACTGTAAGGAAGAGGTGATTATTCTGTTAGCTTACAGGTTAGGTGGCTAGACACTGTAGGTAAAGCTCGGAAACCGAGGGCTTGTGATGCCTACGTTGCGGGACAGCACTATGTCCCACCCCGGTGAGAATCCCCATCAAGTCCGGGTAAAAGCCTACTACAAAGGGTAAGTAGTAACTGGTGATTGTGTAAGCTAGTCTGGCTAGTTCTGTGTGAGGACTGAAAGTGTTATAATTATTCTCACTCGTTTACTATTCTGGAAGTAAGACGATGCTTACAATCTTTGCTAACGTTAGCTAATTTATCTAAAGTATGTTAACTTAAGGTTAGGCAGGTGACGAAGCTAACGTGAATTAGTTCACCAACGTTAGCCAGCAAGCAAACTGTAACTGACTCCGATAATAGCTAGTTAACCTTAGTTTGAAGCTGACTCAGAAAATCCAACTTGTCTTTAACTAGCTTGGAAACGAAACTTAATTTACGTTAGCCGGCTAACCTTAGCCTAGCTGACGTTGAGTATCGTTCGGTTGCTATTGATAGTGCTAGACTAGCTAGCTCTAAATACTGTGAATAGCTCTAGCTAGCTAGTTGGCTAACGTAAATAGAATTTGGAATTGAAAAAAGTTACTAGTTAGACTAGCCAAGCTAGCTAGCCAAGTTGTAGTTGTTCGCTAGTCTAAGGCCAACTAGCAACGTTATGTCTAACGTATGAAAATGCATAGTCTGTTCAGCAAGTTAAGTTTAATGTCGAATATTAACTGTTAACATTAGCTTGAAGGAATGCTCATAACGTTACATTGCATTAGCCAGGCTGCTAACGTTAAGTACTTGGCTGGATCTGCTAAACAAGTTAACTGCATATCAATAGTGAGGACTAGCAAAAAATCTATTGTAATTAGGCGAAGTTTGACTAAGTTAGTTGACACATGACTCAAAATAATCAGAAGTAGTATAAATAACTAGCTGGTTAACTATTATAATGCTGCTTGAATGATTATAGTTGGCCTAACGGTTAGCTACTTAGCTAGCTTGTTAATTTAACATTTACGGCGTAAGGTAAATTTAAAGAAGTGATATGAATTAGCTAACGTTAAGTTAGTTATTCAGAAATCGATGTCAGTTCAGTTGCATGATGACTTAATTAGCAGGAGTGGAGGGTGGTTTTTAAGAAAAAGAAAGAACAGGCTCGCAGAGTTGACTTGTTAGCTAGCTAACCAGACCAAAATCACTGTGAGGTTTTAAAGTATTGTTAATTGCTGTCCTCCCGTTAAGGTAATTTTAATGCCATACATAATCACTTTTTAAATCATCAAACATTAAATCCGTTGCATCCGAGTACTGTAGTTGCTAACCATAATTTACGCTAACACATGCCCCTAATCGAGTGTTTGCGCGTAATTGTACAGAATATAACATTTAGCCTAATCTATTCTGAAACGATGGCCATTTCTATGTGATGATTAGATACCCAGTACTGCGACCTGAAAAACTTGTCATACGAGTAACTTCTGCCAGACTTGTAGTCCCGCTCTCTTACCTCACGCCCCAGTAGTCTCCCTTCCTCACCAGCTTGAAAGCATTGCCCTCAAAACAAGGCATGTAAACTATTTATGAAATAATCTCTGAAGAATCCGAGCTACGTCTTAAACGGAGTATGGTAATTAGGAACATTTTATCTGTCAGTGAGTCAGCTCTAATACTGGGAAACTGGTCCAATTGCTCTTCTATATTTTTACATTTTATTTAATCATTGTCTTATACACTGAACATAAGTATGTTTTGAACAGGTCTGTCACTAGTTCACCTGTGGGTGTGTTTGTTTCCTGGATTTCTGGCATCAACCAGATTGTGACTTACCTGATGTCGTAGCCATAATGGGGTGGCATAGTGCAGTCAGCCATGCTGTTTGAGTGGCTGTGATGTTTCTGCAATTAGTTCCATCTGAGCCCCTAATTATGTAATTCAATCAATTATCTCAAATTAATGAAGGCAACTCTATACTTGGGTTCTTCAGTATTTCACTTTGATGAATAGATGTAGCGCATGGTCACCAGTGTTAATTTAGCCTCATATATCATCCAGCTCTAGAAATAAACATTAGACTGAACAAAAACTGGAAACATCCCCAGTGGCTTGCCGTCCATCAGTCTGGAGCCTCCTTCAATCTGTGGCAATGACAGAACAAGCCTACTCATCGCACCATCAGAGTTCATTATCTGTAGCTTCTTACCGTGTTAAATGCAGTATTGTAAGTCCCTGTGCAAAATTACTGAATTGGAAATTGTAAACTTCAGGACATGCATGGTCATGGTTTGACTCTTGAGTCAACTTGTTTCCTATGTCAGCATCCTGGAGACTGTTATTTAGTATTCACTGTGTTTAGCAATGTTGCTTACTTGTAGAATTACTTGAGAATATAGCCCAGCCCAGCAGTATTTGATGAGTTCATACAGTATACACCTTTTGACCCTCCCCTAGTTAAAGCACAAATTCTCTGTACAGGGATGAGCTCCACAGTCCAAAATCAAATGACTGTGTTAATGATAAATGTGACGGGTAGTCCTGGGTGATTGATCTCGCCTGGGGCTTGGAGTTTCATCTCAACATCACGTTGTCCTGACTCCTCTGGTCAGTTGTGCACCTACGACCCTTCCGACACAGACTGCACGGATCAACTTGGCAGAGTGAAAATAATAATGATAATATAATGCAATCAGATAACAATAGTGTGACTAAGTAGATTACTGGACACTGGAGGCTGTTTGGCAGAAGAGTGCATCCATGCAGCCTCCTGAGTTGAAAGGATTTTACGGTGAAAGACCTACAGTTCTTACTGGTAATCCCTAATTGAGAAATAATAAAAATGCTAATTAAAATAATGCTAGGACTGCTGCGATAAATTACATTATAGATTACGCTCTTTTTTTTGTATATTCAAAAAACATTGTCTTTGGAAACAACACTGAATACAATGAAGAATCAGTACAATGAACGATCTGTACAACATTCTGACAGTCATTCCAAGTCTATAAATTTACTCACAAATATTATGACAAATGATTATGTTCAGAAGGAACCCATTTTGTAACGATGCACTGTTCCAGTCATTTCCACAAAGTAATCAGCAGCACTTGTTCATTGACAGATGCATTAATTCATTCATTAATTCATTCATTCATTCATCCATCTTAAATTATTTACGAATGATCACTGTTAACATTCAAGTTGGTTGTGTTTTTATTTCTATTTTTTATTGATTCAGTTTTTATTTAGCCGAAATTCGTCACGAGAGTTATGTGAGGCTGGGAGACTACCGACACTGGGCTAACAAATCTACTCAGAATATTTTCTCTTGACACTAAGATATACAGAACATGAAAGCAAACATATGAACATGTAGCCATGAATGCAGCTGGTTGTCTGTGACTGGTACTTCTCAGATACTCCAGATACTTCAATTTTGACATCTTGCATTTAAAAGCTTAAAAACTGTGTGTACTCTGAATTTGATTATGATATGATAGAATGGGTCATATATGGTTACTTGCTGGAAGAGTAGTTAGTTTCTCACATGACATGGAAGGACTCAAGGAATCAATGCCTCCTCACCTTAAGTTGCATATAGGCTTACTTGCTGTGTAAATGACCTTCAGCCACTGCAGTGTGCACTTCCCTGCTAGTAGACGTCAAACATAAAGGTGGAGATTGCCAGCAAATGTTCTAAAATATTGCATGGTTGTGTCAAGTCTCCTGGTTGAGTGGGCAGACATACACATTATTCTCTTTTTTTTGCTGTGCTAAAGAAACTCAATTAACTTTGAAATCAACGTACAGCTTTCAATTTCTGCTGTTTTTTTTTTTTACCGGTGCTTTACCAGTATTCAGCTGTGGTTCCATTTGGACTTTCTTATCGGGTATACTCTGGTACAAGTCAGATTTCAGATTTAGATGTGTCGGAGGTAGGGATGATGGCTTACCTGCAGCATATAGGAAATGGGCCATGTCTCAGCCAGCGAAGACCAGAGACTGCTCCATGTTCCAGTGAAACACACGGAAACGCTTACCATTCACTTACGCTGGATAGATCCTTTATAGCCAAATACTTTACCTTCTTCTGCTCTACTTCCAGGAGGACATAATTCGTTTATATTGTGGTTTTTGTCCATTTTCTTGAATCATTTGGATGATGAGATTGCAGGAGTCCTGCCTGATTGCTGAAGGCATGGAAAAAGCTTATTCTCCACACTTGCAAACAATCTTTGGAATTCAATTCATAGATGCCTTCACTGTGTCTATAATTACAGTTGGAAGAAAGAGCGGGTGTGGACTTGGTTTGAAACCAACAATTTAGCCCAGCGTGTTGGTAGACATTTCTTTGAGCTGTTTATAAACGCACTGTGGCAGGCTCAAAAATGTGACACCGCAGCCCGCTTTAGCAGACCGCCAGCTGTGCGTGCCACCATCTTCTCTCACACAGGGCCTGCCAGAGAGTCGCTTACCTCTTCAAGGTCTTTTCCCGCTCCCCTTTCCACACACTTCAGATTAGACATTCGGCTGGCTAATGACTTGCACAGCTCACTTATTTGTAGATATACAGTCCATTCATACTGCTGGATATTTTCCTGAAGCAATTCAAAATCGCCTATGTGCCTTGCTCACTGACACAATGGTGGTGAGCCACCTAGGGATGGAACATCACGCTGGACTGCTGTGGACAGACTCCTTCTTTTCTCTGAAAAACAGAAGGAACCAACAGCTTAATGGAAAATTAGAAAAAACAAATCATTAAAAATAATGATTGGAATGGGAAGGTATGGTGGGGGAGGACGCTTTTGAGAAGGAAGCAGGAGTCAAAGGCAGGCATGTTTCTTTGTGAAACTTCCAGTTTCTGGACGCATGCTTTTCTATCAGCTCAGAGGGTCGCTTTTCGAATCTGCTTTGAGTTAGTTTAAAGTCATAACTTTACAGGAAGAATGTGGATTAGTCACTGTGAATCGGTACCGTTGTTCCTTGACCGTAATCCTAAGTATTATTTTATCCTTTTGCCACCACATGGGTTTATGTCGTTTAAAACAGCTTTGTGTGGTGCTGTCTTTGAATCTTTGTTCAAGTTCAGTAACATTAAGTACATTTGACTTATCCTTCATACCTTCTATTCTTGAGGGCCTGCCTTTTCTGTACATAAGTACGATTGATAGTGTTTTACTGTGTGTATATTGAGTGTAAGTTTGAGAAGCATCCTACAGAGGGCGCTAGGCTGACTGTACCCCCTCTTCCTGTTGTTCTGTGTTTTGGTTTCGCACTGTGGTGGCCAGGTGAGAGCCTGATCCTCTGGCAAGTACTGTGCCAAACTGTCACATTGATCTCTGTGGGGGTAACGCCAGGGGCTCTTAAACACCTCCACCCCCCATGCACTTGCAGATGATGAGTGACCTTCTGTTCAGCAGATGGGGCTGGGCAGGGGGGCTTTTGGTAAGGGGGGGGTTTAAGGGGCAGGGTGGTTGAGTGAACCACTTTGCCTCTCTAACTTAAATTTTTCTGGGAAGAGCTTCACTCTCCATCACCCGGAAATCCCACCTCCCTTCCCGAAGTGCTGCCATGGCAACAAGGCACAAGGTCTGTTTGTGATGTCATAACGTGGGTGGTCAGGTGGACTGCCAAACACTTTTTTTGTGTGTCTACAGAGTTTGTCTACATTTTCTCAGCAGAGGGGGTGCGATTATAATGGCATTTTCATTCAGTTACTCATCAGCCGATGTCTCGCACATTGTCCAGTCTCGTTTACTCACCAAAAAATCCCACTTGTTAAGGCCACTGCTGAGAACTAGCCCACAGCATCATAGTATCACCCATTACTCATATTAATTCAGCACCTTGTCAGAAATGTGCCTTTTGGACACCGAAGCTGAGCATTCATTGTTTGTTGAAATTTTCCCTCTTGGAGAAGGCAGCTTGATGTTACTCCTGATAGAATTTCCCACACAGGTACAGAAAGTTCTAGTTGAAGGGTCCCCCTTTTGTTTGAACAGTGTATAAACATTAACATGTCTTCTTGGTGACTGAATTGCAGTTTTAGCTGTGTAAAAGGATTAAGCTGCCTTCTTCTTTCGTATATCGTCATATATAAATCCCAATATACAATCCCCTCCAAAGGTATTGGAACAGCAGGGCCAATTTTTTTGTTTTTCCAATACACTGAATACATTTGGGGTTGAGATGAAAATATGAACATGGGAAGTATGAAGACTTCAGAATTTCAGCTTTTATTTCTTGGTACTTACACCTAGATGTGTTAAACTACTTAGAATATAGCACATTGCACAAGCAAATCAAGTGTTTCCCAGTGAGCCACTTAATGTCTACACATGGAAACGGATGGGAGGTGATTCCTTGTCCACCTTGTTCCTTGTCCAATCATGGCTCACTTGCTTGGCACATCTACTGGGTGTCCAGAGTTGGACGTCTCATCGCCTGCATCCATGTGGAGGAGCAGATGCCTTGAATGCCCCTTGCCGGGCTGGTCTATCAGTGCTTGGAGCGTCCAACCAAAAGAGAGGCATCTGACTGCCGACTGCAGGAGGGTGGGGTTTTGATGTCAAACCCCAGGCTTTGACCAATCCCCTTGTCAAATCCAGAGCTTCAAAAGACGGAATTGTTTTTAAGCAAGTGCTCGTGCCAATGGGTAGGGTTGGATGTCAGGGTTTCTTTTCCAGGGAATCAAAGGTTCCTTCCTTGTTTAAAAAAAAAAAAAAAAAAAAAAAAAGGAAAGTATTTGTATTAGCAGGCTGCTTTCTCTAGATGCCTTGAGTAATTGGAGTGGAAACGGTAGACGAGGCTCACAGATAAGGTTCCAGTGGGGAAACAAAGCCGCAACCAGCCCCGGCTGCCGGAGCGGATAACCCGCCTTATCTCCGTGCCGCTGCGGGCGGCATCAATGATTTACGGCCACTGGGAAGAGTGGAATGGCAGATCCGGGCTGGCCCCGAGCCGGCTGTTGTCCGAACCTGAGGTCCCGGGCACCCGTCTCCTGCCCTCCGCCACATCGAGGCAGAGGGACTCAGAGAGGGCCCAGTGCGCAAGCGCCACCTGCAGGGAAGACTGCCCTGGGCTTGTACGTCAGCACGGCTGGCTTCTTACGTCCTGTCCCTGTGGGAGTTTTTACTGGTGTGCCGAGCCCGACTCCCTGCATCGCGTGTTCTTTTTTGCAGTAGCCGGTAAATTAATTCCTGTGGGCGCAATGTTTGGACTCTTAACGAAGGTGATATAAAGAGTGTGTGGGAGCTTCCTGGAAGTGCGGTATTATGTCATTATGCCATCGCACCGTCGAGCTTTCCCTTTTCCGTCAGCTGACCCCAGCCTCCCGAAGACAATAGCAGCCTGATGTGTGCAAAGCTGGTCCAAAAACACACATACACTCCGTTTAGGAAGAAATGGTGAAGGCCCCTGACCCTCAGCACTCATCTCGTATGCTGTGGACATTTGTTAGTCATAAATTCAGGGTTGCGAATGGATGCAAGCTCAGAACAGCTGAGATTTGCTGAAATGGCCGGTCCCTGAATCTCAGTGGGTGAATAGGAGCCTAAAGTTGAATGGTGTGGCCGGTCTTCATGCGTTTGTAGGGCTGGGGCCCTTTCAGTAGGCCTTAAAAACCGACTTGGGAGGGGGGTAGTGATGGGAGGGTAGTCCTCAGCAGTCAGAGCAAGCCGTCTCAGAGCTTAGACCTCTTGCTTTTTGTCTCTATCTCTCCATCTCTATCTCTTTCTTAATTTCTCTTTCTCTCGGCCTCTGCACTTCTGGGTCACGTCCCAATGATTTCTTTTTGCGTGGGTCATGACCTGGAACATTCCATGTATAACTGGACCTCTGCCAAGCAGAACGGTTGACAGGAGGGCAGGAGTCGTCGTCACAGTTACCGTCTCTGTGTTGTGGGTTGTTTGGTTTTAATCATCTGTTGTAGTCCCTATTCTGGGTCCGAACATTGATACTGTGAACCTGTAGCCCAGGTTCTCAATTTCCTCCAAAGGAAAAAGGAAGTGGAGAAGACTGTTTGTTTCACAGAGAGGATTAAGGTCAGTTGTACCTGTGGTGGTCTCGGGGGGGGGGGGGGGGGGGGGAGTAAGAGTAAGAGTAAGAGGAGTAAGAGGAGATCCCCGTTACCTCAGATGGGCTGCTGATCCCATGCTTGCGCATGCAGCGGAGAGGGAGGGGTGGTGAAGTGCGGGGGAGAGCGAGGCGAGTGCAAAGAGAGAACGGAGGAGGGAGGGACAGAGGGGGAGCGAGAGAGAGAGAGCAGGAAGGGAGGATCATGTGATGGAGAGCAATGGACCTTAGAGCCTCGACCCCTTCCTGTGGCTTCGAGTCTGCTCTCCACAGGACCCCCCTCCCCTCCCCCCACCCTGCCATTATGTGGGCTGTCTGGCACAGCATGAGGGGGCTGGCCCGAGAGGTCAGATACAGCCTGCATCCACCGTCCCTCCCACACTTGCTGCTGCTGGCAAAGGGGCCTTCTAGCACCAATAAGAGCTAGGATAATCGCTCAGCACAAAATGGCCTTCATAACCTACTTGTACCATTAATGTTTCTAATTTCTCTTTCGTGTGTGTGTGTGTGTGTGTGTGTGTGTCGGGGACATGAAAATGTGTAATTTATCTATAATCAGCAAATGGGTGGTCGGATGATTCTTGTATCACTGCTATTAAACCAAGACCTAAGGAAGTGAATACGTTTTTATGACCTCTGCTTTCGGTTAACCCAAAGTAGCGTATGCATTACCCCCTCACCCACACCCTTTCTGTCTGTTCCCTGTGCAGAGACATCATGATCACACACTTTGAGCCGTCCATCTCCTACGAGGGGCTGCACACTGACGTCAGGGAGATGTGCTGCATGGACAACGACCAGCTCTTCACCATGAAGTGGATCGACGAGGAAGGTGCCGCATCTTCAGACTCTCCCCCCTTCTGTTTCAGAGTGCTTGAATTTCACTCACAGCTGTCCCCGTAGCTGAAAAAATGGTGTAGCATGCAGGACTTAACATTCTACTTGCCCCAGGTTCATTTCCAAATGGCCCTGCTGCAAGAATATATCTAACAAGACTGTTTTTAAATTTTTTTATATAAACTGTCAGAATGCCAATCTGCAGCACTGGTTGGAAAAAAGTGGTCTTTTATTAAATGTGAAAATGTGAATTGTCACCACCAAATCATGGACAATCTTAATCTTGCTGAGAGTTTTAACTTTGATCCTATCGCTGAATGTTGGAAAATGTGGATGGCTCCTTCTTTGCCTGGGAATGTAGAATTCCAAGGAAAGACATTTGCAGATAAACAAAGGATGAAACCATTTTTCTAGCTAAGTTCATAGTCGCTTAGCTTGCTCACTATAACTAAAGGTAGATGAGTTGGCTATACTTTTTAAGATGTCTCGGCCATAATTACATCTATCGACACACATGCGTACTGTACAGATCTTTCTCTAGACATGGTTCACGTGAGGCTAAGTGGGGACAAAAACGTCTACCGAGGGTTTCCAGGAAATTTAGAGTTTTAGCTAATTTTCTAACATTTCTGTGGCTTGCCCATCATTTTGACACATGCAACATAATTATACACGTGCCATTCTACCTTCATCTCAAACCGTTAAACCTGAAAATAAGATTGTTGTCAATGATCAGAAAGCACTAGGATAACGCTGTTATTTGCAGTGTTACTACCCTTGCGACTGAGGTTAGCGCGCCCTTGCTTCCTGGCTTAGAACAACCCCTGCTGTATAAAGACGGCCACAGCCTGCACACCTGTGTGTGTTTTTGTGATGAGTGGCTTGGTAATGAGTGACTTGAGGGGACGTTATCAGTTAACTCCAGTAAAAGCTCAAGCTGCTCCAGTAAGCGGAGACTCAGGTAAAAACACCTGTGCTCCTGAAAATGCCGTAGAATAGCTTAGCAGTCACCCCTTATCATAGGTAGAAAACGTTTTGGCTTCATATTTACTCTACGGCCCTTTTTCCCACAGCTGAATATTTAATGTAGCGGAACAGTAAAACAGTTCTGTCTTAATATGAAATAAATATTGAGTTTCAGTCTTATGCTTAGTGTAATTATTATTTAGAAAAATTTACTTTGTTTTAAATAATGAATTTGTTTTAAGTAATTCACCATCAGATTTTGTTCGTTGTGGTGCATTGTTGCCTCAGGGTGCTGCATCGCAAATACATATTGTTTCCAGACAAGTAAATTGTTTTGATTAAGATAACTTGGTACATTGATGAACAGTTTTCCGAGGAAGGCACGTTATAATGTGTGTTTGACACTCAATAATGAGTTCTGTGTGCTTGTGCGTGTGGGGAGGGAGCAAGCGACCCCCTGGAAGAAGACTCGGAGAAGGCTGTGAGACGGAAAAAGAGACCCGTAAACACGTAGTCACGGGTGGTACGCATTTAATGAGAGCACCTGTGGTGACGCGATGACCTGGCCCAGGAACTCGCTGGGAACAGGAAGCGTGTTCAGATCTATGATGAGTCACATGCTCGGCGCTTGCAGGAGTTTTATTGGCTTAAATGCATTCCCTGCATTTTGTTTTCCTGGTCGGAGAACAGAATCCAGGAATCCATACTTCACAGACAGTCTGACACCTGCCTCAGGCCAGACGTCTGGGTTTTGGGCTGATTACAGCCTGCGCCTCTATGTATAGCCTGACAGGTGAGAGGCTTAAATACAGGGGAGACTTGGAAAGGCGGAAACACTGATGCCTCTCCAGACCTCGGCCGTATTGACTTGCGTACACTTGGTGGGGCTGTTCCCAGAGCTACGTAGCTAGCCGCAGGAGGTTCTTGCCACGCTAAGCAACAGTCTGTTGTCTGTCGTGATGTCGGCCAGAGCGTACAACCTCCTGTGGCTTGCAGACCTGAACTACTTCCTGAAACACCTAAAGGGGCCTCTGAGTCAGACAGGATGAACTGGCCTGCTCAGCAGACCCAGGGATGTCTCGTACCACACAGTGCCCTGCCAAGGCCAACAAAACACAGCCCCTTCTGTACCAGCAGAGTGGAGCCTGGCTCCAAGTCATTTGGTCATACCTGGGGTTCATTCCAATCGCTTAGTTCAGCACTCATCAAATCTGGACCTCAAATCCAAATCTGGCCCTGGTTTTCTTTTCTCCCCGGTAACCAGCAATACAATTCGTGCTACTGATTGGCCAGACTGTCTTCACATCTGGCTCCCAGGCCTCAAGGACCATGATTTCATGATCCCTGTCTTAGTTTATCCATCCTCATCTTCTTGGTTCTCCCATAACCAAGAATTCGGTCGAGGTCCGCCGTCTATTCCAGTCTGTTAAATGCTCCTTGGTTTGTTTGACTGTTTATTTGTACACACACGTACTGAAAGGCGTTTCCGTTGTAGCCGCTTGTAGATTTCGCTGGTCGTTGTTTGTCAGCCCCTAATTACAAGACGGACTTGAACATGTTTGTATTCTAGTGCGCGCGCACAAACACTCAAACACAGTATGTGTTTTCACTCTAACCGGCTGTGTTGGTTGTTGGTTGTTTCTCAGGGGATCCCTGCACCATATCCTCCCAGCTGGAGCTCGAGGAGGCTCTGCGTCTGTACGACCTCAACAAAGACTCCGAACTCATCATCCATGGTAAGCCGGGGGCGGCGTGAACCGCCCGCCCACCCCCCCCCCCCCCCTCCTCCCTCAGCTCAGCGTGCCGCGTGGGCGCGGAATACTGCGTGGGAAGTGCGCTAAAGCTGGGAAGTTTGTCAGAGAGTTATTTTCAGAAGGCCCTTGCGACTTCGGCCAGTCTGCCCACTTGATGTTGCTATGGCGTACGTTTCCTGCTGGTGTAGATACCCAATCCTGTGCCGTCGGCGGTCGGACTTTAATGTGCTGTTGTGTGTACTTCAACCCTTTTGACAGCAATAAAATTGATTTGATTTTATGTCTAAAATTTCAATAAAGTGAGACCACATTGTGCTCAAGAGTGCAGATAAAAAATTAAAAAGACAACTCCTTAGATGAATTTACTTGAGTTTCAAAATGTACTCTTAACACCCAACATTGCAACCCTACCCTAGTCACTACCGAGTAATTTATTCTCACAGACTGAAGTCGACTCTTTTCGCCAAATTCCACTGTACCCAATCCCTGGCCACTCCCTCCCAAGGCTCTGTTCCTGCATTTTCTGCCCACCCACTTTACATCCCCCAATCAAGATCTGTCTCCCTGCAGCCTGTGGTGTGTTTTCTTGAACACCCTTAATGACCAACTCATCAATGCGCATTTTTACATCCGAGGTTGCTGTCACAGCCTCATGGAAACCTCCATCTGGGCTTTTTTTTTGGGGAGGCGGGTGTGCAGATAGCTAGCAGCCCCTGACGCTGCCCAAATCACCCCTCCCCCTATCTACGGCATTCAGAGATCCGATTGGCTGGTGGCAGCCTGGGCTGAGCCCCTGAGATGTTAATTAGGGCTGGTGTAAACAGAGCGTGGAGGAGGTCACCGAGGTCAAGACCAAGGTGGGCCCGGGGAGTGGAAGGAGGAGCCTGAGAGCTAATGAGAGGAGATATGCGTACACACAACTCCCAACACATGCACCTACACAAACGCACACATAATCACAAACCTGACTTGCTTACATGCACAAGCAACAAACACAACATATTTTGTAATGCATTTTAGTACACAGGATGGGAACATAATATTCTCTCTCTCACTCTCTCTCCGTTCTCTTCTCTCTCTCTCTCTCTCTCTCTCTCACTCTGGTCTCTTCTCTCTCACATGCTCTCTCTCTCACACTCATCCTCTCTCACTCCCTCTCACTCTCCTCCCTCCCTCTCTCTCCTCTCTCTCCTCTCTCTTTCTCCCTTTCCCTCTCTCTCTCTCTCTCTCTCTCTCTCTCTCTCTCCCCTCCAGTGTTCCCCTGCATCCCTGAGAAGCCCGGCATGCCCTGCCCCGGAGAGGACAGTGAGTACTCATCCCTCGTTCTTTCTCCCTCCCCTCAGCGTCCCCATCTGCTGTCCCCCTCCAGCCCCTCTGAGCGTCTGCTTCGCCCTCCCTGTCCTGTTCTCCCTCCTTCTACCTTCTCCCCTTTTCCCTCTTCTCTTCCACTCTCCTCCTATCCCCCTCTGCCTTATGCTCTCGCTGTTTTTATGTTTTATATGTGCCGCAATTAATGTACATTTGAATGCTGACTAATTATAACTGCAGGTTTTTAAAGTACCGCAGGGCACGTCTGTGTTGTTTCTTTCTTGTTGCCTTTCTGCCTTCCAAAAGCGTCGCAGTTAATTTAATTTCCCCAATTGTCTCTAAATTAGCACTATTTAATTCGACACCCTCCAGCGGAACCAAGCCTGGTTTTCAATGAAACGGTGCTTGTTGAACTCTGCCTATTGCCCGGCTCACAGAGCATGTGTCTGTGTGCTTGAGGTTTTTGAGGAGCTGTGTGTAGGCTTGTGCTTGTTTGTGTGAGGACAGCACCTCAGAGAAGTGGGTTGGAGGTATATTTTGGGTGTAGTGGTTGTCACCCTGATGACTTTTCCTTCATTTTCTCAGAGTCCATATACCGGAGGGGTGCCCGGCGATGGAGGAAGCTTTACTACGCCAATGGACACGGCTTCCAGGCCAAGAGATTCAACAGGGTGATTTACCATTAGACACATTTCATTTCAGCCAGTCCACAGAGGAAAACACAGTTCTGTACGCATATGTAAACAAACCGCCCTAACCCTAACCCTTTCACACGCATACCTGCCCATCTGCTCCGCGTCACTTCTCTCAGTCGCCCCCAGGGGGCACTTTTGCTTCACACCTGATCTCGTAGAAACCCTACACAGCTGTCTGATGGAAAGTGCTTGAAAAGTTGTGAGAGATTGTAGAGGGTTTAGAAAGTAAAGGACAATCATGGTTTTGAAGGCAGAGCAAAAATACTAAAAACAATATTTGACTTTCTGACTTTTTTTCTTTCTTTTTTTACCAATCACTCTGATAATGCAGGAACAGTGGTTGTTATGGTGTTAGCACTTGACTGTTGGGTTTAGGAAAGCCTAAAACAATGAGACCAGTGTGGAAATGAGACCCTGAGAGGGGGCAGGTTTCTTTAAAGGTCCCAAAGGTTTATACAACTTTCCAGTGTTTTTATTTTAGGTCCTGATATTCATAAGATCTTTGTGCAGTTTTAAGTACCAAAAACAATCTCTGTCCAGTTTTGCATGTCCATTCTCCAGTGCCTCTTATGAGCTTCACCAGGAACAGGCTGTTTTAGTGACTCTGTCTTTATAGCTCATTGGTATCAATGAACCTCTGTTCTGATTGGCTGGCTAGCTCCAACGAACTTCCAACGGGCCCCGCCTTTGACAATGGATTGTTTTCTGCTACAAGGCGGGCCGTGCTAAAGCGAAAAGTCCAAACGGCTCAAAAGCGCACATTTTCTTCATACGTTTATGTGGATGTATTTGCCGACTGTTACGTTTTGATACTTTCACAGTGCTTTTATAACACATTCAAGTACTTTATAATCCACCTAGCAAAGGGAAAGTTAATTTTCCACAATACGGGACCTTTAAGCCGAGTTCGGTCTGAAAGAGCATTTAAGGACATTCCACAAATCACGTAGCCAATATTCCCCTGCAAACTTTTTCAGCGAACTCGCAGCCCGCAGCCTGCCAAGTAATAGGAGTTATGGGAGAGGCGACGGGAGCGAACAAATTGATTTATGTGTGCGGTGTGATGCCCTCCCCAGCGAGCGCACTGCGCCATCTGCACGGACAGGATATGGGGTCTGGGGAGACAGGGCTACAAGTGCATCAACTGCAAGCTGCTGGTGCACAAGAAGTGCCACAAGCTGGTGACCATGGAGTGCGGCCGGCACCTGATACAGGTGAGCCCGCCCCGGGAGGCTTTCTGTGCAACCCACCGTGCTCTTTATCCATGGTTCCCAAACACCTGTCTACAGACCGGCGCCAGTTTCTAGTGAAATGCATAATGTTGTTGACCTTACAATGTGTGGCAGTCCCAGAGACTTTGATCCTTTCCAATAATTTTGAACCGCTGCAGTCTAAATATAACTCTGGATTGTGTATCAGAGTAATCCATGTTTGCATGTACAGAGTTGGAGTTCCTTCACAAAAAATGTTCTTTATTGCACACGCTTAGTCCATTGACAGTGAACATTAAGCATTTATTAAATGTGGATAAAGAAATATTAATTGGTTGAACCCAGATAGTTTTCCCCACCTCTTGAGTGAGGCTACATGTGTACTGTCTCTGAAAGGTGCTTCCTTTTCACAGGAACCAATCATGGGCTCGATTGGTGAACCGTCCACTCCGACTGATCACCTAGAACCAGGTACTCTTTTTCCAGCGCTGGCGTTTACCAGACTTCAAAGTTGTCGTGGAAGCAAGCGCACATGTGACTGGAGATTTCTCTATGTAGTAAACCGATGGTCCTGCATTACTTTTTCCCTTTATACTGCCTTACTCTTGAAGTTCCCCGTGCTGTGTTACAGTGTGAGTCATGTAGAAATGTACCACGGTGGCGCGTGGCTAAAGTAACGGACCTTGATGCACATTCGATTCCCTGTCCTGCCAAAGCCGAGTTTGGCCGCCTCTTCTGGAGCAGTATAATTGGCTCGCCGCTCCGAGGGAGGGACTCGGCAGGGGTTAGGAGGATCGCTGCGCACAACAGCGCCCCGGGCGTCTCAGAATCACGGTCACGGGCGAGATGATACGGCTTGAAGAAGGCGCTGTGTCGTTCTCAGGATCGCTTGATCCACCGTTGACGGTGTATCCTCGCTTACACAGATAATTGAAATAGGTAGGGTACGATTGTTACCAAATTGGGAGAAAACGGGGAAAGGTTTGGGAAAAAAAGGAGGGAGGAATGTATCCAAGGATATACAAGGATATCCATGGCCATCAGTATTGGCCCTTTCATGAATATCCACAAGATCAAATCTGAATGTTACCTTGAAGAGTAGAGAGACAGAGCTTCATGGCTACTCCTGGAATAGAGAGCCAAACATCTGGTCACGCTTTAGAACAGGGGTGTTAAACCCTGGCAACCGTGTCTGCTGGGTTTTAGTGTGTTTTAGCAGAAGTGATGAAGTCACATCTTTCATTGGCTGGAGAGTCCACACACCTTGTTCTCAAGGCCTTATTTCGCTGCTGATAGAACCACAAATACTGCGGCCCTCCAGGAGTGGGATTTGGCACTCCCGCTTTAGAATCTGTAGTACGGGGCAGCACTGTGTCCCTTTTAAAGGCCATTCAAAGCTGTTCAATGAAAGGCTTTTGGTATGTTGTACTGCACCATTCCAGTGGGAATACAGCGGGTGGAGTTGAGGCGTTTGTGCGTACGTTTTTTACTGCGGCATTACTAACGTACAGAGGGCTGCCGGTGTGGGTGCGTTACACACGGTCCCTGCGCTTCATGGGTCATTAAACACCATCGGTTTACACGCCACTCATCTCGTTAATAGCCCTCATCATTTCCCACACTAATTTCCTACACCGTACCGCAACACGGTTATGGCCTCGACTGCATTAATTTCCTTTTTCTTTTTTTTCTTTTTTTTCATCGCAATCTCATTTACATGAACGGATGTGTTTCTTCCCGCCGCTTTGTTCGAGCGTCGTTTTCCTTCCAGACATTGTGGGATATCACGCGGGCGGATGTAATGAACGCGTAGTTAGTGGTAGCGACGCCCCTGGGGGACCGCATCTGCAGAGCGGTGTAATGACTCTAATGATGATGATGAAACAATGCTAAAGTGCTCAGCTGTAGCGCAGTCGAAGGACGCTTCGCTTGAACCCTGAGGACGCCCCGACACATGCGGGAGTAATGTAAAAGTGGCTTTTGGGCCTTTGAATACGTGAGCGTGTGTGTCGCATATTAGCGCCATGGCGTTATGGGACTCGTATGTAGGGGGGGGGGTGTAATCATGTAAACCGGGAGTCTGACGTCTGCCCCTTGTTCTTGCAGTCATTCCGTACAAGTCGTCCAATGAGAGCCTGAATAACGATGGAGAGGAGAAGGAGGTGAGGAGGCTTCTTTTTTTTCTTCTTCTTTTCTTTCTCAGCTAGGTTGGTGCGATGGATTTAATTTAATTTATTTTTTTGTCTCAATGTAATGTCCCTCCTACTTGTGGTGTGTCATAGAACCTGGTAATGTACCCCCTTTTCATATAGACAGGATTGGCTCATCATAATATTAATTAATCTGAGTTGTGGACATTGTCCTGTTTAGCCGTGCGGTCTGAACACCCTTGACCGCATTGTCCTGTTTAACTGTGCGCTCTGACCGCCCTCGCCCGCATTGTCCTGTTTAACTGTGCGCTCTGACCGCCCTCGCCCGCATTGTCCTGTTTAACCGTGCGGTCTGGCCGCCCTCAACCGCATTGTCCTGTTCAACCGTGCGCTCTGACCGCCCTCGCCCGCCCTCCCTCACCAGGCCATGAGCAGCCGGGAGAGCGGGAAGGCCGCGTCCAGCCTGGGCCTGGTGGACTTCGACCTGCTGAGGGTGATCGGGCGGGGCAGCTACGCCAAGGTCCTGCTGGTGCGGCTGAAGAAGACCGAGCGCATCTACGCCATGAAGGTGGTGAAGAAGGAGCTGGTGAACGACGACGAGGTGAGAGCGCGGCCGCGAAACGCATACCGCCACGTCAGCCAAATCAATAACGGGTGAGGGGTGGCCATTTTGTATATGAGATTATGGTAATACAAATATGACAAAATACCACTGTGTCTCTTTTGTAAGGATTATTAAGTGCCTCTAAGTCTCAAGTTTTGTACAGGTTGTCCTATTTAAAGGTCCACACGCACACACGTGTTTTTGAGCTTTTCGTATCATCCTGGAGCTTTTGATTTGTGTTCCATACTGATCCAGGTAAAATGACTTTGGTTTGTAAAGTGATTTCCTTCGTGACATGACGTATGCTTTTGTGTAATTATCAGATGAAGTTACTAAATGTTAACAGAGAGCTGTCCGCAAGAGGGGAGGGGAGGGGAGGGGAGGGGAGGGGAGGGGAGGGGGGTGGGCAGGAATTGGGCTCTGAGTGCAGTGTCGGTGGCTTTTTCTAAAAACCTACTTCACTGCTCTTTGCAAATGTGCTGTGGGTGCTTCAGAGACTAAAACCTGGAAGAGAACACTGATGTGTGTGTGGGCCTTCAAAATGGGAGACACAGCCATCAATGAGCCTCATTAACAATGATTGGCAATTGGCAGGAAATCAATCCTCCGTGCTGTGATTTGTACTGTACTTTCTTTCCGAACAGTCGATAGGGACTCCTCCTCTGTCTCTTTTTCTGAGACCCAGGTCATTACCCAGGCATTCTGGGATGCTTGGGGCCTATTGGGAAAAGGGTCTGACCTCTGTCTGTCTCTCCGGTGCGCGTGCAGTGCAGACGGGTCCCCGCCGATGCGTCTCCTGCTGATGCATAGGCGCTGTTTTGATGCTGGATTGATTTGTGCTTCTGTGTGGGTTCCCCCCCTCTCTCACCCTGGCCTCTGCGGTGTAGGATATCGACTGGGTCCAGACAGAGAAGCATGTGTTCGAGCAGGCCTCCAACCACCCCTTCTTGGTGGGACTGCACTCCTGCTTCCAGACTGAGAGCAGGTGAGGGCAGGGTTGGCCTGTCTGTGTGTCTGTGTCTGTGCGTCTGTCTGTGTGTGCGTCTGTGTGTGCGTCTGTGTGTGCGTCTGTGTGTGCATCTGTGTGCGCGCGTGTCTGCCTGCCTGCCTGCCTGCCTGCCTGTCTGTCTGTGTGCGTGTGTGCGCATGCAAAAAATATGGATCTGTTTGTTTTGCTTACGCATGTCCCTGTCTGTGTGCTGGGGGATTGGTTAAGAACTCTGGGCTCTGTGGCTGATGATAGTTTTGTTCTCTTCTGTTTCTGTTCCTCTCTCAGACTCTTCTTTGTGATTGAATATGTGAATGGCGGCGACCTGATGTTCCACATGCAGAGGCAGCGGAAACTTCCGGAAGAACATGCCAGGTGAGCTCACAGATTCGCATCTTGCCTAGTCCCCCTCTCACTGGCCTGAATGTACCATTCTTCTTCAGCAGGGGCATAGAGAGGTTGATATTTACCTATGAGTCAATCTAAAAGAATGGATTGGAAATGTGGTGAACACTGTTTATTTGTGAACATTGTTTATTCACTTGAATTTATTCACTAAAATGTTTTTTATTTTATTATATTGCTCTGGGTTTTGGGTAAGAACATGTGCCTTTCTTTTGCCCCCAGGTTTTACTCTGCTGAGATCAGTTTGGCCTTGAACTACCTTCACGAGCGCGGCATTATATACAGAGACCTGAAGCTGGACAACGTTTTGCTGGAGTCCGAAGGACACATAAAACTCACTGACTACGGCATGTGCAAGGTGCGCCTCGCTCCGCGTCCAGTCTTCACACTGAACTGACGAATCTGGATTACAGCTTGTGACAGCACTGTGGGGTTCAGCCTCCTGTTGGGCATTTGCAAGGGCTTGTGGGTAATATTTGTCCTTGTTCAGGAGGGTCTACGGCCTGGAGACACAACCAGCACCTTCTGCGGGACGCCCAATTACATCGCCCCTGAGATTCTGAGAGGAGAGGACTATGGTAACTAAAAACACACACACACGGTAACTGAAACACACACACACATTCACTCAAATGTCCTGAGATTCTGTGAGGAGACTATGGTAAACGAAAACACGCGCATGCACGCGCACACACACACACACACACACACACACACAGACAATGTCCTGAGATTTCCTGAGAGTGGGCTGTGTAACCCCTGCTTGTGTTCCCCTGCAGGCTTCAGTGTAGACTGGTGGGCGTTGGGCGTGCTCATGTTCGAGATGATGGCGGGTCGGTCGCCGTTTGACATCGTGGGGAGCTCGGACAATCCTGACCAAAACACAGAGGACTACCTCTTCCAAGGTACACACTGCAAATGGAAAGATTTTCTGATTATTATTATTACTTCTGTTGTTTTGTTGTTCCTATTCATAGCAGTAGTAGTAATGGTAGTAGTAGTAGTGCTGTTATTTTAAGTGTAGTGGTCTCAGTGTATATTTTTAGTGTCATTTTTGGCGGCATATCGTTAATTCCCTGACCCCTCTCACTTCCTCTCTGTCATGCTCTCTCTTTTAGTCTCACGCTCTCTTTTGGTCTCTCTCTCTAGGTCTTACCCTGTTTCTGTCTGTCTTTTTGTCTCACTCTGTCTTTGTCTGTCCCTCTGTCTCCTTCTCTCTCTCTCGCTCTCTTTCCTTGTGATTTGTGGGAGGTTGTGGTTTTCTGCGCCTTGTGCCATTTTGTTGTAGTCCCACAATAAAGGTGAGTTAAACTCAAAAGAACGTGCTTCCTCTCTCTCTTTCACAGTGATATTGGAGAAGCAGATCAGAATCCCCAGGTCCCTGTCTGTGAAGGCTGCCAGCGTACTGAAGGGCTTCTTAAACAAGGTGCAGAGAGACTCTGACGCAGTTGCACAATGCTAAAGGGCGTATTTACAGACGCCCTCCCCCCGGTTCAGAGATGATGTAATGCGAGCCTTCTCCCCCTCCAGGACCCCAAAGAACGGCTGGGCTGCCATCCGCAGACGGGCTTCGCTGACATCATGGGCCACCCCTTCTTCCGGAACGTCGACTGGGACCTTGTGAGTCACCGCTTTCCGTCATTCGCCAGCTTGTTTTTATTTTTTTATTTTTTTGTTTGTTTTGTTGTTTTTTTACCAGAGACAGAGATGCGTATCTCGGACCGTAAAAGGATGCACTTCTCAAAACAAGCTTGTCCGTACATGCCCCACCAGACTATTTTCATACAGTATTCATAAGATGAAATAAAAGGAAAATGTATCTTGTAACTGGGGCAAGTGCTCCGAAAAGCTGAAACAATAGAAAAAGGGTTTGTGTATTTATGACACATTTATGAACAATGCGCACCTGTCGTGAATATTGCAGTGAAATCGTAGACATGACGATTGTGCACCTGGACAGATTTTCCCCCCTCCTTTGGTGTTATCCTGGATGTGGTTACACAGAAAGCCTTCGGCCCTGGGAACAGTGGTCATCTCTTATCACCTGTTCAGTCTGGAGGACAGCTGGGATGTCAGTGCTGATCAGACAGTCTGGAGGGCTCAGGTTGCGCTTTCCCCCTTAGACACGCTGTTATCCTGTCTGGCCTGCGCTCCTGCAGGCTACCTGAAGGGGGAGCTTTGCTGGTTGTGAGCCCACAGTTCTGCTCCAGAGCCAAGCTGCTTGTGTCACTGCAGTAATATGGAGAGCTTCGGTCTGTTTGATTGTGACCTCTAGGGCTCTGACCTGTTTAAATTATTATTTTGGAGTTTAGATATGATTTCCTGCATACCTGTTTTTCACTTAATGCATAACAGTGAGGACTGCACCATCCATGCTGCAGATGACAATATCTGCACGATACCCCCCACCCCCACCCCTGCAGCTGGGGGTTCAATTACCCAGCATGCCGCACTCTGTACTCTAGCTTTTCTTTATCTTTATCTTATTCTTTATCTCTCCCTGTTTCCCACTGTCTGAATAAAGTGGAAAAAATAATAAGAAGGGCTGAAAGCAATGTTATCCATCCCTGGTGGGCTACTAAATTCCTGTCATTCAGAAAGAAGAGAAGATACTTTCTCTAAACCGTTGTATGGAGTGCATGGAGTTCTCAACCCCTTATGAGCGGATACAACCAGCAAATCACATCTCCCTCAACAGACTGATGTGTCCTGCGTGTTACATCTCCCTTAACAGACGGAAATGCATTTTGATTCCTAGGCCTTTCTATGGGTTTTCTATAGGGCACCTTAGTCCATAATGGGTTAAGAAAGTGGTTCGTGCTGGGTAACTTCCCTGACTCACTCGGGTGGTTTGGTTTCAGATGGAACAGAAACAAGTGGTCCCGCCGTTCAAGCCCAACATCTCTGGGGAGTTTGGCCTGGACAACTTCGATGCCCAGTTTACCAGCGAGCCCATCCAGCTCACGCCGGACGATGAGTAAGCGTCTGCCCCCTCCCTCCTACTGTTCCAGAGAATTCCCCGTTCAATTCAGTCGAGAAAAAAGGGGGGGAATAAATTGTTTTACTGGCATTCGATTTTGTTTGTGTAACCACGTCTCATTTCCTTGTTTTCTCAGCGATGTTGTCAGGAAGATCGACCAGTCAGAATTTGAAGGCTTCGAGTACATCAATCCTCTGCTAATGTCTGCCGAGGAGTGCGTCTGAACGGACCTCCGCGATTGCCTTCCATACAGTCCTGCCTGCTCAAGGGTCCTACTGCTTGGGAGTTGCTGGCTGCCAAGCCGGCGTCTTAAAAGTTTCCCGTCGGCCTTACCTGCCAAACTGATTTTCCTCTCTGCCGTTGAGAACCATTAGTCCTTAAACAAACCGTCTTTATTCTGTATCTTGTAATCCCACAAAGATGTCCAATGAAAGATGTAATGATGAAACGGACCTCCTGAATGCTGACCAATGAAGGTCAAAGGTCATAGAAGCCAGTATTAGCATTATACAGGAGGAACATCCATCACTTTACTCAAACATGGGGGTTTAGTACATATTTTATTTGTATACATAAAAACTTTGAGTTTGTCACTGGTGAAGATCTGTGAATTCTGAAGGACATGGGTGTTTTTTCATTTTCAGCCAAACTTGCGAGGGACAAATCTGAAGTGGACGCTTTCTGAATTTTCCAAGCTACCTTCTACCAGCACCAAGCCCATAGACAGGAGATTGGGGGGGGGGGGGGGGCTAGCCTTTTTTTAAATGAGGTATCTTCTTTTTTATTTAATGATGTAATGGTCTATATACAATGTATGCAAGTGTTGTGTCTTGGTCCTAAATGGAACCAGAGCAGCTCACACTAGTATCTACGGTACCTGGGCCAAACTCTAGAATGAGGCCGGCTGCCCATTGCAAGCCAGCCTTCTCTAATGAAGCCAATTAACACTAATGTAAATGCAGACTAACTGTGAACAGCCAGAACGGCTTTGTGTCTGATGGTTAAGAGTCAAATGCGGCTGCACAGAACAGACACTTTCACATGGGACCAAAAAATGGAAATTAAAATGACAAAATGATAATGTTCTTGGCAGTGCTCCCCAAAGCACATCTTGTATAGGATGCAGTACTTATCCAAGAGGTCACTGTCTGTCAGAGTTCATATACAGGTTTTCTTTGTTTTCTTTTTAATGTTTTTAAACAATACAATGCCTTTTCTAATGCTGTCGTTATATTCTTATTCACTGTTTGTTTTATTTATGTATGGTTACCCTGGAAATATCATGGTTACTGAAAGTTCACCAATGTTGTTTTGTCTGCATTCCATGTATCCTCCAGTCTAGAGTTTGAATTGTTGTTTTCAAACAAAACCAGCGGGGAGGTCGCTCCTTGTGCGTGCGTGCAGGCTGGTCTGGGCTAGACGAGGCAAGGCCAGGGGCATCGGTGCTCCTCTTTCAGGACAGTGTGTCCCATCCTGCTCTCTTGGCTGTGTTTCACAACAGCACTGTGGAAACCTGATACTTGGTGCGAGTGTGGCCAGACGCTCTTTAACATCGCTCACGGCATCAACGCGCAAACAAGCGCGTATGTGCTGCGGCCAACACGCAAACGGAAAGACTGCGGGACCTTATTGTACATTGAAAGGATTGTCTTCTATGGGGATCTAACAATCAAATAATCAATATTCCTTGAAAATTTGATACTCAGTCAATTGTTTTCTAAATATCTGTTTATATCTGTACATCTTGCTGACTTGTAAAAATATGAATAGGTAAATGTAAGTATTATTTCTTTTAAAATCGATTTCTGTACATGCATGCATATATACACATACACATATGTGTATATATATGCATATGTACACATGCACATTCCATTCAGTGTGAAAATCCTGACTGTCAAATTCACACATTTTGAAGAGGCTTTGGTAAGCGATATTTTCCTTTGTCGCTGTTTTTCTTGTTTTGTTTTATTGCTCTTTTCTCATTTTAAAATCAAAAACCAGAGAGGCCTCCTGTTGACAAGGGTACCAAATTCACTTTGAACTTTTCTGCTTAATTACTTTAAAACAATGTTAATTTTTTTAATTTTTTTTTATTTACATTCTGTTCAATATTTCACAAAAATCACATTGTTTCATATTTTGTTAATGGGTGAAATAGCGATGAAAATAAAAAAAGCCCTTTACCTGTCTGACCAGTCTGTGGCAGTTCCATTACACTCAAGCTGCAATAGTCATTGTGATTTAGTGTGGATAATAGAAGAAAAAAAAATTAATTAATAGGACGTTTTGTTCAAGTTAGTATCATTCTTACTGTATCTGAGGTCGCAGAAGCTGCATTTACTCCCTATTTCCTGTGTAAGGATAGGGTGGATTCTCAAGATCAAAGAGCACTTTAAACCAGTGTGATCAACCTCTATCCATGAGCTGCACTTTAATGCTTACTGAACATTCACTAAGTCATGTGACCACAGGCATTTCCCCCACCCACCACACTCAACCAGAGTTGAAAGGTCATTCTCTCTCTGTGCCATCCCCCTTGGCCGCAGTGCTAATGTGCCAAAGGGGATTCCAGAGACAGGAGGTTTTGCTACAGGAAACTACTGAAAAACGAAATTGTGGTTTTAAGAAGAACCAAAAGCAACAGCTAATGCTTGAACGAGAAAAAAAAATCCACCGATCAGGCCAAATTTATTTGCCATCTGGAGATTAAAACATTTCAAGAACCCTGTGCAATCACTTGCGTTTAAAGTTTTCCTTAAGCCACCAGAGAGCATGTATGCTTACTTGTTCCCAGTTCTAAAATGGGGTAAGAAACATTCTTGTGAATTATGTCATTTCTAAACATGAGAGTTGGAGGTCTGATGCAATGTCTGTGCTGGCACTGAAAGTTCACTTCTGGTGGGCAGCGCACTAAATGGACACAGCGTCCATAAGAAATTTTGTCTTCAAAAGACCAATGCTAAATACAGTCTGTTTTATAACTTTATTAATTAACAATTGCAAAACAAACCATGATATTGCAGCATTTGTTCGCTTTGGCTTGTTGTATATAATGTAATTATTGGCAAATGCTGATTTTGATTGCACAGGGCCATTAAAGTAAATAATATGCATTTTTGGTGAGTAAATCAACATATTTTAGACTTGGAATATAATTATAAAGTATTCAGCTACTAGAATGGCTCTTTATTTGGTGAGTAAAATTTGTTAAAAATTGGTCCACTGGTGTTTCAATGAACTATGCTTTCCTCCGGAGCGAATATACAGTACATATGAGTTGAGCGGAATGGTGTGTGGAACCCCTCCAAATCCCAGGGAACTTTCTGGAAAATATGTTTAAATGACATTGGGAAGGACATCGACTTAGTGTGAGGGACCTTATAGGTGTGCAATGTCCTTGTCTCCCCGCGGCTGTGGGATGCCGTTGGATTAAACGCGGTTTTGACATTGCCAGGGTTCTCTTGCTGCACTGGGACTCTGGGAATCTCAGGCAGAAGAAAAAAAGAAAAAAAAACAATAACCTTGAAGGTCACTTTTGATTCATGATTTAAACGGTAATAGATCTCAAAAACAATCTTGTTCTTTGCTTGCTGGATTTAATTAAGAGACAAATAAAGTCTATTCTGCAACAAACTGATCCCTTTGTAGAGAAAATGCTGCAGGACCAGGTGCGGATCCATTTTGGATTTTCCTGCCAAATTAATTACTTCAATCCTGACTATAGAAGGAATTGGCAGCAAAACCCACAGCCAACATGACCCCTAGTGTTATTTCAATCTCATTCACTGTGCCTTTAATCTATACATTGTCCTGGTATAATCAATAGTGTTTTCCTAGAGCGGACTGAAATATTTTGTTGGATTTTAATAGGAATCTTAAAGTGGATTTTTTTTCCCAAGGAAAAACCTGGAGTTTATTCGACACTGAATATTATTTATTGAAGCAATAAGGTTGACATGCATTTATCGCCTGTATTTTCTGTTCTTTGAGACCGCACCATGTCCTGTTGTCAGCGCTGAAGGAGAAAGTTTATGGTCCCCTGCATGCTTTATGAACCCAACCCATAATGCACTGGCACATGAAAATGACCAAAGCATGGAGAGGTGGAGACTTGCTTATTCAGACAGCCGACATCCTGTGTTGTGGCGCGTCAGAATTTATAGCCCTCTGTGGACTCCGTGGTGTATAGACTCACAAGCTAATACCATGGTGCTTGGTCCTGATGGCTGCTTCCTCTATGCTCGTGTTGTGGGGACCACAAATTTATCTCATTGTTCTGTAATGTATTTATCTTAAGCTCCTACTGAGGCCTGCTCTCCTGGGGGTGCTTAAAGCAACGTCCCAGAGACACTAATGGAAGCTGGCCGCAGACAAAGAGAGCATCCCACCAGCCTTCGGATCGATACGGGAAAAGATCGCTTTGCTCCCAGCTGTTTCCCAGACTCTGTACAATTTTATGTTTTACTATTAATGAACGATGGACTGGAGCAATAATAGTTCACGTGAGCGATTAATTTACCTTACACAACACCGGGAGTAATTTGATAACAGGAATCAATGACCTCGGGACTGGGCTGGCCAGGGCAATGTGTTTGGTTCTGCCCTCTCTGGCTTATGGCATTGTGTGTATCTTGAAGATGATAATAAGTTGGTAATTGTATGGCTTCATTACATCAGTCAGAGTGGTCAGATTCACTTAAAATCAAAAACTACTTGTTGATTATTTATTTTTCCATAGAGAGCCTTGTCACCTGAAAAGAAACAAGATGCATGTAAAACTCCTTCCTTTTTCTGTTTGTGTTTTCCCAAGTGGCTCCTGATCTTCTAAACAATGGAAGAATGCAGTTCCATGTTTTGCTGGTCCCTTCAAATGTAGGAGACCAGGCTTTTTGGTGTTAATCGGTCTCTTTTCAGACAATGAGTTTCACTGCCTAGCCATGGCTCTTTTACATTAAAGAGAACTTGTCAACAGTTCAAGTCAGAGGACGTAGGGTCACAAAGCACACAGTGCCCTGTTTTCAAAAGAGGCCACAGTGTGTGAGCAGCAGACATAAGTTCTCCTCCCTGTGTTCCCATTGAGCGCTACCCGGCAGTGAATCACCACAGCTGCAAGTGCTCTTCAGTTCTTGCTAAGTGTCCTTTGCGCAAAACTTCCAAAAAGTTCCTCGAGGCAGAGCAGTGACTCATGCAAACTTAAGTCAGTTTTAACTTAACATTTTGCATTTTCAAATCTGTGATGACTGCTAAGTTATGGCAATAGAGATTTGTACATCTACGGTAGGTATTTTTAGAATGTTTTTTGTGAAACATTTCTAGGATTGTTGACTGTTGCCTTAGAAGGAATGTTCTGTGTTACTTTTCTGTGAAAATATCTGTGTTCTTGTGGGTGTTTTTCCAGGGGTTACCAAAGCAAAAAAAAAAAAAGTTTTTTCCTTTGAAATAATATTTTATCTATTTTCCATATTTGAAAAGATATAGTCAAAACTTCTAGATAAAAAGTTAATTCGCACCCTTGGTGTTATGATTAGCATAATTGAATTCAGTACATTATTACTGCTCTGAATTTGTCTGACAGAGATTCATTGTTAGACATGTTCCATGTACTATTGAGTTCAAAAGCCACTGCAATGCAGCCTATTGTGGGTGTTAGCTAAAGGGGGTCAACAGTTCATTTTATTGACATGGGGGTCCTCGGGCAGAGAGTGGTGATTTTAGAGGGCTTTGATATGAAACAGGCCACAAGTTCTTCCTAGTGAAAGATTTGCAATCCTGATGTCGTGCCACATGATGAGCTGGTTATCATACATGATATCTGAAAACCTTATACGTTAAAAAATAAGTGGGATACCCACCTGGCACAAAGGTGTGGAAGCAGGTAATATTTTTATTTACTTAAAAAAGGCATATTTTAATCTACAGATATGTTCTCATTTGTTGCATGATAAAAATGTAGAGTAAATGTTACCTCAATGTATTAGTTCTCTGACTCGTTCAGTAGCTCAGATGGAAACTATCTCTTCTGGCATCATACGTTATTGTGTCAGCTGCTTTGCTGTTGTTGGCACTTAACACACTGTTCCCACACGCATATGTGTGCGCACTGCATACACACAGATTTTAGAATTATATTTTTTCCCCCTCAAATAAACTGGATTTCCTTTGTGGTTATATAATACTATCCCTAATCATACTTATGAAATTCAGAATGACCACATACAAATGAATAAAATGTTTAAATGTTTCTTGTTCAAAACCAAACTGTGGCAAAAGGTAAATGTTGCAAAGATAAATAGAAAAGGTACATGTCATTCAACATGAATAATGTAAAAAAATAAATACGTTTTGCTGGCCCCTGACTACAATGTTTAATGTGATAATATGTGACCTATTTATGAAGCAGAAGTCTGAAATATAGGGTCTGAAGGCAACGCTCCCACCTAAACAGTGATACAGACGGCTCTGCCGGCGCTCCCCCTCCCCCACCCGTTGCAGATATACACAAACCCAGACTGCGAGACAGACGGACACCCCCGCGCAGTTTCCGTGACATGCTCAAGTCTGCGTGACGTAGCCCATTCTGTTGTGGAGTGACGTTGCGCGTCTGTAGTGCTGTTTCTGGCTGGATCTTGTTGACGGTCAGGCAGAGAGCGAAGGGACACAGAGGGAGCGGAGGCAAAGCGATTCTTTTGAGGCAAGTCCGTTTATTTTTGCATTTCAGCGATACATTCTCATACATTATCGTAATTTAGTTCGTCTTGTGGGGCTTTTTCGTTGGTTTACGCGAAAGGAACCAGCAAATCGCGTAACTGCTAATGTTATAGTCCACTTTGACGGTTTTAACATGTTAAGCTGGCTAGCTCGACTGCTTGGTCAGTTTTACAACGAGATATCTAATGCGGGGTAGTTAACGTTGACTGGTTTGTTAAAAACATTTCTTGGAAAACCACATTTAAACTGGAATTTCACAGCTACCCGGCTTTCTAATGGGCAATATATGCGTATTCTCTGGCTGTGGAAACGAAAAGTGACATTATGAGTAGAACGCCTGGGTGGAAAAAAAAAACTGGCTACGGCATTCTCGTTGGATGATTAGCTTGCAAGGTAACATTAGTTTTCTAGCTTAATTCAGCACTAACTGAATATTACTAAACTGTGCTTCTGCTACCTAGCTAGTTTTTGGAGTCCAAATAATAACAACTAACATGTCGCGGTTATATTAAAAGGAAGTCTACTGACGCTTGGTGGATAACGTTTCTAGAAAGGAAAATGCTCGGTGGTTCGCTACGTTGCTCGCGAGCTAATGGTAGTTGGCTGGCATATTCAGCGAGATAACGTTATAGTTATCTAACCGGAATATAAGTTATCTAGCTAGCTATCTAATTTATGTAACATTACTTAGCTAACGTTAATTCTGTGCGGTACATGGTATGGGAGGGAGCTCGAAAGCAAGCGAGGTCGTCCCACGAAAGGCAGCCAGTTTTGCATGCTATCTGTAGTAAGCTAGTGAGTGAATGTCATTGCCGCAAACGACACGGCTCGCTAGTTAGCGAGCTAACAGAGCCCCTAGCCAGGCAGCAGCGGCGAGAGGTGATAAAGCTAGTGGGGGTGGAAATGGTCGGACTGGGCGAGTGAGAGTTGTGCGCGGTGTCCTTGCTTGTGAGGGAGGGGTGATAGTGTGAAAGAGAAGGCAAAGCGGACTGTCGACCAGAAATGACAAGACGAACCAGTAACTGGCTGGTTACAACATAGCTGGGGTTGTGTTGCCCCAATATCGGCGTTGTCCGACCGCAACTATGCAGAAGAAAAGGCGGATTAACAGGGAAAAACGACCAATTAATTGGCTGCAACGCACTGGCAAATTCATATGCACCGCGGGCAAGCCCATAGACTCGAGCCTCGATTTTACCGACACGGTTCAGTGTACTGTTGCTTAGATGAGTGAGTTGTACATTACGGTGCCATCAGGACGTTTTTCTACAACGTGGTAAAAATTAGCTTTTAGCGGACACATCTTGTGTTATAAATATAAATGAGGTTTGGTGTTTTTGGTAGTGGGCTAACGCGTTAGATATATATATTCCAAACGAAGTGGAATGAAGACCTTATTGGAATTTACATGGTTAGAGTCGTTTAGGTCATGTAATCTGAGTTTGCGTGCTAATACATTATATTTAATTATTTTAAATTATTGAGATAAAATGTTTTTTTTCATCATAATTGTGTCGGAAAACAGTTTTGGTTAGCTTTGCACTGTACGCTGTTCTTGTGAAATAGACTAGCGCGTTCATGATTGGAAATTATTGTATTTTGTAGCTTCTGATACTGTGGGTCCCGCTGAATTTAGTTGAATTTGAATAATTTGTGATCGGACTATCGGATTCTGATATTATGTGCTAGCATAGAGAGCTGTATTGAGAGCTGTATTGCACTGTTCATTGTGGCTTTAAAAAAAAATAAAAAAAAATAAAAAATCCTCTGTAAAACTTAGCGTCACCTCTCGAATGTATGTCGATAACGAGACATAGCTTGATAATTGTTAATGCTTTACTATACCCAAAATATTTAGGTTTAGGTTTACTTTGTCTTTTTCCAGGTGACCATAAAGGTTGTCATACTACACAAGTCAAAATGAGTGCTGTTAAACGTGTGGTGTTGTGCCACCATTTTGCACTACACTGATTTAGTAGACAGGGTCAGCTTGGGGTGAGCAGACTTTCAGGAATGTGGACTCAGGGTAATGGGGGGACATTTTGGATACATTTGAGCAAATTTCTGGCCTTATGGGGAAATGGCTTCATTTCAAAGCGACAGTGTCTGTAAGTTAGATACTTTATCAAGCTTATTGTTGCGAATTTGCGATACAGAATGTACCCTGCCATTTGTGTGAATCATCAAAATCCTGTGATTAATTGTCTTCGTCACCTAATTAGTATGTACAGGTATTTGATAAGCTATATTTACTGGTACTAAAAGCTTATCAATGGCTGTTTTCTTATTTGGAGGTGTAGCTGCAGTCACTTTTTAAATGTAATTTATTTTAATCTTAATCTTCCCATATCCATTGAGTGTTATTTATTTTTTCATGGATGTGGTCCTGTTCTGGAATACCAGTTTTGGTCTTCAGGACATCTTGTATACAATCCTGTATCGTACTTAGGGCACTGAAAATGTCCTGTCTGCTTAAACGCATGGTACGGAAATGTCATGTTTAATTTGGTTCGAGTTTGAAAGGAAGGGAATCTTTTAGCTTCAAATCATTTGCTCATTTTCCAAAATCTTTTTTTCCTTACACCTACAGAAAGAAAAAAACAGAAAACAAATTCCACCTCAGCCCCATCATGTACGCATGTGGACACGTGAAGGTTTCCCAAAAAAGCTAAAGACGAGAAGACAGAGGCTGGGTTTTTCTAGAAGAAGCGGATCCGTGCAGGAAGAGAAGGCCGTAGGTCGGCCTACAGCGATGGCGAGCACTCAGACGGGCTTGAAGGCCCCCTTCAAAGACCTGACCTCCTTCAAGGGCAGCGTGAAGCGTCTCTGGCGCGAGAAGCTGGAGGACGCGCCCATCAAGAAACGGCTGATGGCCGAGATGAAGCTGAAGCGCCGGGGCCCGGACGCGCTCCCCCGAACCCCCAAGGTGAAGAGGGAGAACGTGGACGAGCAGCCCTGCGAAATGGAGGACGGGGGCGGGAGGCGCGACGGGACCAAGGCCCTGGACCTGAGCCCGGGACTGAAACGCACGCTGGCCCAGTTCACCCTCAGCAGCCAGAGCTCTCTGGGAGGACCCGCCGCCTTCTCGGCCCGCGGAGGCCACGAGACGCCCGGCGCCCTGCTGCCCCTCCCGTCGCCCCCGGTGCTGGGCGGGGGTCCCCTCCTGGTGCCCTGCGACAGCTCCACCGAGCTCACCCACTCGGTCCTGGAAGGCGAGTCCATCTCCTGCTTCATGGTGGGCGGCGAGAAGCGGCTGTGCCTGCCCCAGGTGCTGAACTCGGTCCTGCGCGAGTTCTCCCTGCAGCAGATCAACGGCGTGTGCGACGAGCTCTATGTCTACTGCTCCCGCTGCGACTCTGAGCAGCTGAGCATCCTCAAGGTGCTGGGCATCCTGCCCTTCAACGCGCCCTCCTGCGGCCTCATCACGCTCACCGACGCCCAGCGCCTCTGCAACGCCCTGCTCCACCCCGGGGTGGCCGCCCTGCCGCGGGACCCCAGCGGGAAGCTGCCCGCGCCCGGCCTGCCCCTCAAGGAGGGCGGGGAGGCCGGGTTCCGAGTGGAGCACCAGTGCCTGGGGAAGTGCCAGGGCCTGTTCGTGCCCCGCTTCTACGTCCGGCCCGACGCGCCCTGTATCCAGTGCCTGGAGTGCCAGCTGCTGTTCTCCCCGGACAAGTTCGTCATGCACTCGCACCGCTCGCCCGACAAGCGCACCTGCCACTGGGGCTTCGACTCGGCCAAATGGCCCTGCTACCTGCAGCTGGGCCGGAAGCACCTGGGCACGCCCGAGGAGGAGGAGCTCAAGCGGCTGCTGGACGACATGAAGGAGAAGTTCGGCTACCAGCTCAAGAGGACGCCGGAGAAAGTAAGTGTAGTCTCTCATGCTCGCTCTCTCCGTCTCTGCCTCTCCTGTCGTTTGAATCGGAGCGTGTTCCGTTTTCACGTTCGCCCCAGAGGGCACGTAGCGCTGCCACCTACTTGTTTGCCAAACCGCTATGTTGGTGTCGCGTTGAGGTTTTTATCAGAAAACCCCCCCCCCCCCGGCTCTTCTGTAGAGCTCTGCTGTCGATCGGAGAACGCTTCAGTTGGGTTGGTATTGAATGGAGGCCTGCCGTGAGGAGTTTTTTTTGCTTCACAGTTGGATGTTTTCTTAAACCAGGGTTGACCCAGATAGAAGCGTGAAGGAGTCTGGAGTCGGCCAGGTGACGTGGCCTCTGTTGAGTCTGGAGGAGGCTTCCAGCTGGTCCGGCAGGGGGAGGGCGAGGGGAGGTCGGAGGGGGGGAGAGGACCAACTGTCTAACAAATCAGCGCGGGTCAGTCAGATGTCACCCGACAAAAGAGCCGAAGCGAAATCTATGGTGTTTCGCCTCTCCTCCGCCGGCTCACGCGGGGAAGGGCCGTTTGGCTTGGACGTCGCGCCGCATTTCCACGGCTGACGGCTGAGCCGCCGACTGCAGCCACGGCAACGCGGCGAGCCCTTTCACATCGAGGTTCCACGGGTTAGATCAGGCGTCGAGCCGTGTAGTTTGATTTTCGCTTTCTACGGGTTGGGAGCCCAGATGGAAATTTCCAGTCCATTCATTTCCACAGACGAGCGCGGCTATTAATGAGAGAACAACTTATTTCCAGAATTGTCACGCTCCTTCCCGCAGCCAGAAAGATAGCACTCCACCCCACGCATCAGCTGGCCGGTTTTGGTGCTTTCTCTGAGGCGCGCAAGATGCAACAGTTTTAGTTTCTAACTTATTGACTGTATAGATCGGTGAAGTTGTTTGTCACTAGGACGTGTACACTTGCGGTACCACACCACATAGTCAAGACGTATTTTGAGTAATATGCAGTTCCCCCAGAACTGGTGTTTGTATACTAGCGGCATTAGTTTTTCTAGTTTTCTGTGTTGCCTCAAATGAAGCTAGCTTGGCTCCTCTTGCGGGTTCCTCCTCCCCCACTGAGAAAAACATCCCGAAAGTCACCAGCAACCTGAGGGGAAGCCTGGCCGGGCGCAGTAAAACTTTACGAGCGGCTGACTCACGTCTCATGACCTCACTCATCCGCTCCGTGCCCTTCATCGTTTTTTTTTTTTCTGACTAAACGTTTGGCTGTGCAGTCGCTGTCGTCGGCTACGCGCCCTGGGCCGGGCTCGGAACCGCACCTGGATCGGGCCGGCCGCCTGCTGGTTTTCAGAGGAGCGGTTTGCCTTGTGACGGTTGAGAAAGGCATGTTTGAGTCGGCGGGAGGGGTCTGGGGCCGGCGCAGGTGCGCGGGGGAGCGCTGTAGTCTGGAGTGCGAGGGGGAGCCCTGTCTGTGCTGCAGCCGAGCGCGCGAGCACCGGAAATACCGTCTGCTGTCTCGTCTGGCGCTCCAACCGCATTCCTGCTCCCCTCTCCGCTCTGTCGACGCACACGTCTGAGGGAGGGAGGGAGGGAGGGAGGGCGGGAGACAGAGAGAGCCAGGGATAGGGAGAGCGAGAATTCAGACATGCAGGCACGTCTGGACCGCAGGCTGACCTCACCTTTACTGTCAGACACACACCCAGCACCCCCCACACACAAATTCACACAAATGCACTCACACTCAGCACCCCCCCCACGCACACACAAAT